>NC_064854.1:108876612-109176612 GCF_024139225.1 Suncus etruscus | reverse complement strand
AACTCACTTGGCTGCCAGACATTTTTCTAGCACTCATTAATTCAGTTGGTTTGAGAGCAACATGCCTTACTACCAGATGCAATTCTTTTCCCTTCCTTTTCATTTTCCAGGCAAGGTGCCTGCACCTTGTAGTGACCATGATGGATTAGTTTCTCCTTTAATTTATTCCAGAATGCATAAAGAAAGCATGAGCTTCCCAATTCCCTTGATTAATATACCAATCCACTTTCTCCAAAGTCTTTGTTTGTTGCTCCTAATCACATTCAGAAAGACTCATGATGTGCCATATTGGTAGTTGTCCTTCCCTGAATGTTCTCTAAACTAAACTTTATCAAAGCTCGATGTTTTACAAAATTATGCCTTAAGTTTTGCTATGACTGCTATATTCACCTTCTTATTTGAATATCATGAAAAACAGGCTTTTAGAAGGAACAAAGAATACATAATAAGAGCTTAAAGGACTAGAGTGCATGTTTGACCTGTGGAAACCGTGGGTTCATGGTTCTCTGGATAGATATGGTCTCCTGAGTACCACTAGGAGTTCCCCTCCTATTCCCATGGAACCTACCACATTCATATATTATAATTCCTATAGGGAAAACAATTATTACAGCATAAAGCTTCAGTCGCTTCTAGCAAACATAATAATAACAATAATAATACTAGCATTTCCAGAAGGTTTCCATATTGATAAAAATGATGTTGTAATCAGGAAAGTAAAAGGGAATAAAGTCCAATAACTTTTACTCACTCTCTGAAAATTAAAAAAAGTAAATAAAGCATAGAAGGCAAACCGGATACGATTTTTCTTAAGTATATGAAGAGAGATAGCAAACTTGCTAGCTAAACAGAGAAAACAGGGAGAGTCAATGAAAGTATTTAAAAACAATAGAAAGGGATGAGCATATTTTATTTCAAAACTATGTCCATATTTTTGTTTGTTTGTTTGTTTTTGGTCACACCCGGCATTGCTCAGGGGTTACTCCTGGTTCTACGCTCAGAAATCGCTCCTGGCAGGCTCAAGGGACCATATGGGACACCGGGATTTGAACCACTGACCTTCTGCATGAAAGGCAAATGCCTTACCTTCATGCTATCTCTCTGGCCTCATGCTCCATATTTTTATTACAAAGTAAGCAAAAATTATAGAGGACTGGGATGGGTAAAGGGAAAAAAATCTTTGTCCACATAATATGAGATGAAAGGAGTTTCTTTCTTTCCTGGGGATCACTATGATGCTTTTTCTGGAAGAAAGAAAGCAGAGTGGGAGAGACATGAATCTTGTGATTAAAAATACAACAACAGCAAAATCTGATTAGTTAAAGATAATTCTATTATAGCAAATTCACACTTGGCAGCAATATCATTTCCCTTGTGGGAGTTCTCATGTTCACTATACTCCTTTCTACCGCCTTGGGCCCCCATGTTTCTTCTACTTCAAATAATATTTTGATGCTTTGGGAAAATATGAGAATATGAACTGTAATAATCTTTCCCATTATTACCTTCCACATCTGGCTCTTAACTATTTTCATTATTCCACAGAAATCTATTGTTCTGACATAGTTTATTCAAATGCAGTCATTATCTCTGGGAAGACATCTCTGGTGTATCTAGCTATAATTTCTTATTCCTTTATTGGAATTCCATCCCTTGGTTATCTCATAACTAGCATTCATGGAATGCTGGCTTTTGTCTTTTGTCTTTGTGTTATAGTATTCAATAAGAAAGCTATTCCATGTATTTATCATGTCTTTTGTCTTTTGTCTTTGTGTTATAGTATTCAATAAGAAAGCTATTCCATGTATTTATCATGTGCTAAATACTCTGTGTGTGTATGTATGTGTGGGGTGGATATGAGAGATAAAGAAAAATGTAACTTTTGGTCTTAACAAAGCATTGACAATAATTCCATGTTCATCCTTATCACTACCACCACCACCATCACCACCACAAAACGGTCATTAATTTTCTCATTATATCATTGTTGCTTTTACCCTATGGCTGATACATTACTGCACACTCAAGCCTACATGCTTTCTCATACATCCTGCCTTCTTCCAAATAACGGAGCTAGGTGACTAATTATGACAAAGGTATAATACAAAAGAAAGTATTTAGTAATCAAGGAATGATGATCCCCATCTTGTTCTGTCGCTAACAGACAATGCACTTTGAAAGTGGCAATAATGCAAGGTGAAGTGGTCTCCGTCATTGCTGAGTCAAAGAAGGGATAATTAATTGCCTGAGAGCCATATAACTCACAGCGGGTTTTGTACAATAATAAGGTTCAACTCTGTGTTTGGAGCATTATTGTATGTGAAGGGGCTAGAGTAGCAGAGTTTATTTAAGCCAATGCAGATCTTAAAAAAATGCTTTTAGATATATTTTTATTTAACGAAAAATGAAGCCATTTTTACTGAGAACACATGAGGAAACTGTAAAAATAATTTAAAATCTTGCTGGTTACTATGAGTAAACCACCATTCTTAATACTATGAAGACTTGCTAAATTAAGCCAAAATTATGGAAATAATGAAAATTAAAATTTTCGTATATCCACATTGATTCATGCTTTTTCTCTTTCTGGATTCCTTTTCTTTTATCAAATGGCCTTTTATAGTATTCAATACATATACTAACTATACATTTTATTACCCACATTAAATTATTTTATTTATATCAAAACATGTATATGTTGACATATTCTTCATTAAGAAGTATCCATAATATACTGAGCATTCTGATATTCACAATGGGTTTAACAATGCAAAACACAGACACAATCTCTATCCTCCAAACACTTATAGAGTGATGGATAAAAGAGAATGTCACTAGATAAAGACAAAAATGAGTATTTTATTGAAGATCAATGTGAATTTCATCTCCAGAACTCCAGATAATATCCCTATGCCTGCCAGAATGATACCAGAAGTAACTCTTTTTTTAATATAAACTCTTTATTTAAGCACCATGATTACAAGCATGTAGTTGGGTTTCAGTCATATACAGATCACCCCCTTCACCAGTGCAACATTCCCATCCCCAAGGCCCTCCTCCTTTCTTCACATCCCCTGCCTGTATTTGAGACAGGCATGCCAGAAGTAACTTTTGAGCATCACTGGTTATGATCCAAAATATAAAACAAATAATAAATAATTTCTGTAAAAAAGAAAATGCAGTTGTTTAAGATGACATGACTACAAAATCTTACTCACATTAGAACTAGAGATGTATTTCTTCAGTAAATAAGAACTCAGCAAAGGTTTAAGGCACAATTAGAAGTTAATTAAGAAGAGTTTGGGGACAAAGAAACCCTTTGAGACTAAAGACAACACAGATCAAGGTAATCAAAGCACAAAAAATTTTAGGAACTTGAACTCAAAAAGAAAAATAAAAGGGGGAAAAGAAGATTGAGACACCCAACTGTTACCATCTTCATTTTAAAGATGAGAAAGCAAGAATTGAACTAAACCTCTCCCAAGACTCAAAATCTAGGTCTTCTGATTCCCAGTATCTTAAATGGGAAATATTCCCAAAATATTTTTATTGTGCTTCTTTTTTACAGAAAGTATCAGTATAAAATTCACTAAGAATGCAAAATATTTTTCAATTTTAATAAAAGTAAGTAGGCTCTTGTTATTGGTTTGTATACCCCAAAAAACATTTATTGAAGTCCCAATACCCCCATCTTAGAATATGACCTTTTTTAGAAGCATATTCATTATCGATGGCATCACTTCAATGCTGTGGACATCTAATTCAATATGACTGGTGGCCTCCCAAGAAGAAATCCTGTGAACACACATCCTCAGGGACAACACCATGTGCTTTGCAAAGATAACAGTGATCTAGAAGCTAAATTTGCCCAAGATTGTCAGTCAACCACTAAGAACTGGAAAAAAGTGAAAAGGGTTCTACTACTGCCTCCACACCGCAGGCTATAGAGGAGAGCATGTCTCTGTTACAGCAGACTCTACAGCTGCATGATAATAAGTTTATATTATCCCAAACTATCCAATTTATGGTCTTTTATAATGACAAACCTATCAAATTATTATCATTCCCATTCAAATAAAGGAAGACATATTTTTGTGTTTGATGATACACGAAACTCAACCAAGAGGGGTCACAAAGTCTCAAGCTACCACACCATTTCACGATGGAACTTTTTAGTCTGGTGACTTCCCTTTTCATTGTCTTCATTATAGCAACAATGAAATAAAATGATATAAATTCCTTGGAGTGTGAAGTAAAATAATCAAGGCATTACATGTTAAAACACCAATACCTATAACACATAAAAACTCAAAAATGTTATTATCAAGTTATTGTTACTAATAATTGTCATGAGGGTTGAAACATAAGGAGTCAAAGAACAGGTAAATAACTTACCAACTTAACAGCTATTTCAACAGTGTATACACAATTATTAACACTTACCCAATTAAGGTAGTAGTAGGCATATGTGGAAACTTAAATTTGAACCTAAAGGAAATATAGCAAAAAAGCTTTGCTTCTTAGGGACATTGATGATAGACATTGATGTAGACACAAAGGCCAAGATGCTACAGGTGTGATAGTTTCCTTTCACCTTTAAAGGATTTCCAATTCTGCTTTAGTAGATGGACATTTAAAAAAATCCTTTATCAGAAAAGAAAACCCAGTTATTTTCACAATTTCAAGCAGAATGCACAACTACAAAAACTTTTTCATCTACAGTTGGACATGTCAAAGCCTAGTTATGGGGTGTGTATAAATCATGTGAATTCCAGGATATGAATAGCTTCCTTAGCAGTTTCCATAAAAATAGAAAAGACTTTGAAATTTAGAAACAAGAATTGGTACAAACACATGTAAACCAAGTGCCAAACTCACTCCAGATTACAAGAGGCCATTCTTGTGTAACATGATGACCACACAAATACATTTTTCAATTCAGCACCTGGGATGGATTATAAACCACATGGGGGATTATATCCAATGCAGGAAAAATACAATAATAAGTGATAGAACAGAAATCAAAGCGGCAATGTAGTTTTTATGGGTAGATGTCACCTAAAAATCTTTGTTTAATGTAATTGGCCTATTAAGAAGGCATGAAATGAGCTGCCCAAGAGGCAGCCCTTGATGTCTCCAATCTTGATAGAATTTCTGAAGGAAGAAAGACTGTAATAAGCTAACCATACCTGTTTTGATCAGAGAAAGAAATCGGCTTAAGTGCAATAAATCAAAATAGAAAAATCACTGTTTTGTATTACTGTTAATAACTTTCATTAATGATGATTGAGAACTGGAGTATGGCTAATAGGCTCAGCACATAAATTGCATGTGGGAGACCCAGTTATATCACCAGCACTGCATGATTGACTGCATGTGGTACCACTGCATAGTATCACAAGGAGCTACTTCTAGCACAAAGCTGGGAGTAGCCCCTGAACACCACCATGTGTGGCCCCAAAACATAACAAAGAATAATGAAATTCTGGAACCAGAGAGATAGCATAGTGGGTAGGGAGTTTGCTTTGCACACTGCAGGCCAGGGTTTAATCCCCAATATCCCATGTGGTTCCTTGAACACCACCAGGAGTATTTTCTCAGTACAGAGCCAGAAGTAACCTCTGACTACCACCAGGTATGGCCCAAAAACAAAAACAAAAAATCCCAAACTTTAGAGTCAGAGAAATAATACAGCTTGCCTTGTCATAACCAACCCAATTTCAGTCCCTAGCACTATATATGGTCCCCCAAACTATGCCTGGAGTGATCCATAATGTAGGTTCAAGAGTAAGACCTAAGCACTTATGGGTGTGGCCCTATTTTTTATTTCAAATCCTAAACATTAATTTGCATAACTTGGCTTAGTCATTGTGCTTAGTAGAGGCATAAACAAAGTAAAATTTAGATCCAACTTAGCTTTTTATAGCATGGAGAACTGTCCAAAGCAAGTAATAGGGAATAGTCATGTGTCAGAAGTAAATAAAACAGGTCCATTGCAGGACCCTGATGGCCTCTTCTTACCTGGCTTTAACTATATGTCAGAGATACAGCCCATCAACAAGCGATTTCCTGGATCAGAGACCAGCCAGGAGTACCTGTCATAGTCATCCAGTCAAAATTCACCCACCTCAAAAAATGAGGTGCTGGGGAGATAGTACAGTGGTTGGGGCACTTACCTGCATGCAATCAACCATTCCATCTCTGGCATCTCATAGGGTCCCTTGAGCACTACCAGGAGTAATTCCTGAGTGAAGAGCTAGTAGTAACCCCTGAACATGCAGGGTATGACCAAAATCAAAGGGAGTGGAGAGATAGAGAGAGAGAAAGAGAGGGAGGAAGAGAGAGAGATCACAACCCTCTGTGATCACATCATATCCACATAAACTGGCACCCACTATGAGTTATCTTCCGTCTTATTATTGCCAGTGTTGGGTGTGGCTAGATCTAGGAAAACGGATCTAGAGTTCTTCTTTCTCACACCACCACCTACATAGCACTTTCTCTGAAAATGACAAACAGAATAAAGAAGCAAGATTAATGAGAGGGGAGAGAATAAAGACATTTAAAAAAATGTCAGAAAAAAACACTTGAAGAAATAGCCTGGCTTATGGAGGCAGGCCCTCTCCATACAAATTCCCAATTGCCTCTTTGACAGCTCAAGGAGAAACTACAGTGATTACAACAGCAAGCAACAGCCCACCTCGTACCAAATTCCTTTCCTATTACATCTGTCTGCTCACTTCAGAGATTTGTCCATCTCCACTCCTGAGAGGGTTTCTGCATGAGGCAAGAGGGTCTCAAGGCAGGCTGCTAATCAGGAAACAGAAGAGACTCATGGAGATATTAGTGAAATTAGGACTTGAGTAGGCCCTACTTATTTGGACCTCATGTTACACAGAGGCTCTCCTACCCCTGCAGTCTGCAATGTTAGAGAAACCCAAACATCATTCTACATGATTTATTTCTAAAAAACTCCTCTACATAAAATGAGTTTCTTGTGCCTAGCAAGAGTTGCAGTCTCTTCAATGACCTAGAAAACACTTCAAGATGGTTTCAGAGGTATATCACATACCATCTGGAGTTCTTGGCATGAGTCTTATAAAGTTGCTAATTTGGGAGCACTGAGCAGTATGCTAATGAGGGTTTTGACCCAATCTTTCCTTTCAAGGCCCATTTATCAAGTATTGCCCAAGCAGCTCTTAGGGCTCACCAAATCCCTTCTTCCCAAGAGTCACAAGAATTAGGCTCCTTTCTCTGTTCTTTCCTTCCATAGATGACCTCTCAACCACATACACGCACACACACACACACACACACACACACACACACACTCCTACATCCTATTTTCTTTAATTGGCACACTAAAATGCCTTTACGACATTATTATAAACAGAAGCAGAATATAAGTTCAGTGAGCAAAAATTTGGATGCCATCCCTATCAGGGCAGAAAGAGATTTATTAAGAAAATAGAATTCTTTAATTCTCATGTGAGGAAAAAAGAAACATATCTTTGGCAAGATCTTTCCCATCAGAAAGACTTCTTATTTACAATTAGAAAAATATCCCTTATCCAAATTAACAGAAATCACAATGAAAAATAATTCACAGGGGCTAGAATAATGGTACAGTGGGTAAGGCATTTGCCAACCCAAGTTTCTTCCCCAGTATTCCATATGGTCCCATGAGGATCATGACTAATTCTTGAGTACAGAGCCAGGAATAATCTATTAAATTATTAGATTATTATTATTGTTATAATCTATAAAAAAGATAGGGACGACCATATACTCCAGCAATTTTTCTTCTGGGCATTTATATGAAGGAAACCAAACCCTAATTTTAAAAAGACATCTATATCTTTCATACATTGTATCATAATTTGCAATAATCACCATAATCTAAAATAGTATATTTTTGTGATGGATAAATGGATTTTTTAATTAATAGTTGTATATACAAACATGTATGTCTATGTGTATATAAACATATACAAGGAAATACTATTTAATCATAAAAAGTGAAAACCTTTATTTTTCACAACAGGCTTCTATGATACAGTTTTTTGTTTTGTTTTGTTTTGTTTTTGGGTCAGTTATTCCTGGCTCTATGCTCAGAAATCTCTCCTGGCAGGCTCCAGGGATCATATGGGATGCTGGGATTCTAACCAACATCCTTCTGCATAAAGGCAAACGCCTTACCTCCATGCTATCTCTCTGACCCCATGATACAGTCTTTTTTCCCCATTTTTTCTTTATTTGAACATCTTGATTACATAAATGATTGTGATTAGGTTTCAGTCATGTAAAGAACACCACCTTCACCAGTGCAACATTCCCACCACCAATGTCCCAAGTCTCCCTCCATTACACACACCCCCACCTGTACTCCAGACAGGCTTTCCAGTTCCCTCATTTATTCACATTATTATGGTAGTTCTCTGTATAGTTATTTCTATAGCTGCACTCACCACTCTTTGTGGTGAGCTTCATGAAGTGAGCTGATGTTCCAGTCCTCCTCTTGTTGTCTCTGAGGATTGTTACAAAAATGACCTTACTTTTTCTTTTCTTTTCTTTTTTTTTTTTTTGGTTTTTGGGTCACACCCGGCCTTACTCAGGGGTTACTCCTGGCTGTCTGCTCAAAAATAGCTCCTGGCAGGCACGGGGGACCATATGGGACACCGGGATTTGAACCAACCACCTTTCACCTTTAGTCCTGGATCGGCTGCTTCCAAGGCAAATGACACTGTGCTATCTTTCCGGGCCCATGATTTTTATTTTTTCTTAAAACCTATAGATGAGTGAGACTATTCTGCGTCTCTCTCTCTCTCCCTCTGACTTATTTCACTCAGCATTATAGATTCCATGTACATCCATGTATAGGAAAATTTCATGACTTCATCTCTCCTGACGGCTGCACAATAATTCATTGTGTATATGTACCATAGTTTCTTTAGCCATTCATATGTTGAAGGGCATCTTGGTTGTTTCCAGAGCCTGGCTATTGTGAATAGTGCTGCAATAAATATAGGTGTGAGGAAGGGGTTTTTGTATTGTATTCTTGTGTTCTTAGGATATATTTCTAGGAGTGGAAGAGCTGGGTCGAATGGGAGCTCAATTTCCAGATTTTGAAGGAATCTCCATATTGCTTTCCATAGAGGTTGGACTAAACGGCATTCCCACCAGCAGTGGATAAGGGTTCTTTAGTCTCCAAATCCCCACCAGCACTGATTGTTCTCATTCTTTGTGATGTGCGCCAATCTCTGTGGTGTGAGGTGGTATCTCATCATTGTTTTCATTTGCATCTTCCTGATGATTAGTGATGAGAAGCATTTTTTTCATGTGCCTTTTGACCATTTGTATTTCTTTTTGATCAAAGTGTTCATTTCTTCTCCCCATTTTTTGATGGGATTAGATGTTTTTTTCTTGTAAAGTTCTGTCAGTGCCCTGTATATTTTGGATATTAGCCTCTTATCTGAAGGATGTTGGGTGAATAGTTTCTCCCACTTGATAGGTGACTCTTGTATCCTGGGCACTATTTCTTTTCAAGTACATAAGCTTCTCAGTTTAAGGTATTCCCATCTGTTGATCTCTGCTTCCACTTGTTTGGAAAGTGCAGTTTCCTCCTGGAAGATGCTTTAGTCTTAATGTGATGGACTGATTTACCAACATGTTGTTCTATATACCTTATGGTATTCGGTCTGATATCAAGGTCTTTAATCCATTTGGATTTTACCTTCATACATGATGTTAATTGGGGGTCGATGTTCACTTTTTCGCAAGTGACTAACCAGTTCTGCCAGCACCACTTGTTGAAGAGATTTTCCCTGCTCCACTTAGGATTTCTTGCTCCTTTGTCAAAAAATAAGGTAATTGTATGTCTGGGGGACAATGTCTGAGAACTCAAGCCTATTCCACTGATCTGAGGGTCTGTCTTTATTCCAATACCATGCTGTTTTGATAACTATTGCTTTGTAGTACAGTTTAAAGTTGGGGAAAGTAATGCCTCCCATTTTTCTTTTTCCTAGGAGTGCTTTAGCTATTCGAGGGTGTTTATTGTTCCAGATGAACTTTGTAAGTGTTTGATCCACTTCTTTGAAGAATGTCATGGGTATTTTTAAGGGGATCGCATTAAGTCTGTATAATGCTTTGGGGAGTATTGCCATTTTAATGATGTTAATCCTGCCAATCCAAGAGCACAGTATGTGTTTCCATTTCCGTGTGTCCTCTCTTATTTCTTGGAGCAGGGCTTTATAGTTTTCTTTGTATAGGTCCTTCACATCTTTGGTCAAGTTGACTCCAAGATATTTGAGTGTGTGTGGCATTATTGTGAATGGGATTGCCTTCCTGACTTCCATCTCTTCCCTATCACTATTGGTGTATAAAAAGGTTGATTTTGTAGCCTGCCACCTTGCTATATCTATTGTTTCTAGAACCTTTTTGGTAGAGTCTTTAGGATTTTCTACGTAGAGTATCATGTTGTCTGCAAACAATGAGAGCTTGACTTCTTCCTTTCCTATCTGGATTCCCTTGATATCATTTTCTTGCCTGATCGCTATAGCAAGAATTTCCAGTACTATGTTGAAGAGGAGTGGTGAGAGCGGACAGCCTTGTCTTGTACCAGAATTTAGAGAAAAGGCTTTTAGTTTTTCTCCATTGCGGATAATATTTGCCATTGGCTTGTGGTAAATGGCTTCAACTAGATTGAGAAAGGTTCCTTCCATTCCCATCTTCCTGAGAGTTTTGATCAAGAATGGGTGTTGGACCTTATCAAATGCTTTCTCTGTGTCTATTGATATGATCATGTGATTTTTATTTTTCTTGTTGTTGATGTTGTGTATGATGTTGTGTATGATGTTGATAGATTTATGGATGTTAAACCATCCTTGCATTCCTGGGATGAAACCTACTTGGTCGTAGTGTATGATCTTCTTGATGATGCATTGGATCCTATTTGCCAGGATTTTGTTGAAGATCTTTGCATCAGCATTCACCAGGGATATTGGTCTGTAATTTTCTTTTTTGGCAGTGTTTCTGTCTCGTTTTGGTATCAAGGTGATGTTGGCTTCATAAAAGCTGTCTGGGAATGTTCCCGTTTTTTTTCAATTTCATGGAAGAGCTTGGCTAGGATTGGTAGTATCTCTTCTTGAAAGATTTGAAAAAATTCATTAGGAAATCCATCTGGGCCTGGGCTTTTCTTTTTGGGCAGATGTTTGACTACAGTTTCAATTTCCTCAGTAGTGATGGGAGTGTTTATATATGCTAAATCCTCCTTACTTAAATGTGGAAGGTTATAAGTGTCCAAGAATTTTTCCATTTCTTCTAGGTTCTCATGTTTAGTGCATAAAATTTTTCAAAGTAGTCTCTGAAGACCCTTTGGATTTCTACAATATCTGTCATGATCTCCCCCTTTTCATTTCTAATACGGTTATCAGATTTCTCTCTCTCTCTCTCTTTCTTTGTGAGTTTTTCCAATGGTCCATCAATCTTGTTTATTTTTTCAGAGAACCAAGTTCTGCTTTCATTGATCTTTCGGGTTGTTTTTTGGTTTTCCTCTTCATTGAGTTCTGCTTTCAGCTTTGTTATTTCCTTTTGTCTCCCTATTTTTGTTTCCTTTTGTTGGTCATTTTCTAATTTTTTGAGTTGCGTCATTAAGTTATTCAGGTATGCCCCTTCTTTCTTCCTGATGTGTGCTTATAGAGCTATAAATTTTCCTCTCAGGACTGCTTTTGCTGTGTCCCATAGATACTGACAGTTTGTGTCTTCATTATCATTTGTTTCCAGGAAAGTTTTTATTTCCGTTTTGATTTCATCTCGGACCCACTGGTTGTTCAGTAGCAGGCTGTTTAATTTCCAATTGTTAAAGTTTTTCTTCTGTGTGGCTTCGTAGTTCACATCTAATTTCAGAGCCTTGTGGTCAGCAAAGTTAGCCTGCAAAATTTCTATCCTCTTGATTTTATGGAGGTAAGTTTAATGTGTCAGCATGTAGTCTATTCTGGAGAATGACCCATGTACATTGGAGAAGAATGTGTATCCAGGATTTTTGGGATGGAGTGTCCTGTATATATCTACTAGTCCTCTTTGTTCCATTACTCTTTTCAGGGCTAGTATGTTTTTTTGTTGGGTTTCAATCTGGTTGACCTATCAAGTGTTGATAGTGCTGTGTTGAGGTCTCCCACAATGATTGTGTTATTATTGATTTCTTCTTTCAGATTTGTCAGTAATTGTATTAGATAATTTGCTGGTTTCTAATTGGGTGCATATATGTTTAATAGTCTGATTTCTTCCTGTTGCACATATCCCTTGATTAGTACATAGTGTCTATCTTTGTCCCTTACCACTTTTCTGTGTATAAAGTTGGTGTCATCAGATATTAATATGGCCACCCCAGCTTTCTTGAGGGTGTTGTTTGCTTGGATGATTTTCCTCCAACCTTTGATTTTGAGTCTATGTTTGTTCTGACTATTCAGATGTTTTTCTTGTGGGTAGCAGAAGGTTGGATTCATCTTTCTGACCCATTTTGCCACTCCGTGTCTTTTAATTGGTGAATTTAGTCCATTGACATTGAGGGAGATGATTTTCATAGGATTTAATATCATCTTTGTAGATAAGTTTGCTGTGTTTGTTGGTCTCTCTTGTCTTAGAGTAGACCTGTCAGTTTTTCCTTTAAGGCTGGTTTTTCCTCTGTGAAGTTTCTGAGCTGTTGTTTATCCATGAAGCTATATATTCTTCCTTCAAGACTGAATGTGAGTCAGGCTGGGTGCAGTATTCTCAGTGTGGCATTCATTTCATTCAGTCTTGTCACAGTATCCCACCACTGTCTTCTGGCCTTGAGAGTTTCTTGTGACATGTCTGCTGTAAGTCTTAGGGATCCTCCTTTAAATGTCATTTCCCTTTTTGATCTTGCTGCGTCCAGTATTCTATCTCTATCTAAGGGATTTGTCATTGTAATGAGGATGTGTCTTAGGGTGTTTTTCTTTGGGTCTCTCTTAGCTGGTACTCTTCGGGCCTGCAGGATTTGATTGCATGTAGTCTTTAACTCTGGGAGTATTTCTTTGATGATGTCTTTGACAGTTGATTTTTCCTGGAGATCTCCTTCCTGGGTTTCTGGGACTCCAATGATTTTTATGTTGTTTTTGTTGAGTTTATCAAAGACTTCTATTTTCATCTGTTCGCATTCCTTGAGTACTTTTGCATTGTCTGTTCATTTGTCTTAAGGTTCTTTTCCAATTTCTTCTGTTGTGTTGAGTTTTTCTGCATCACATCTTCCAGTTCTCCGATTCTGTCCTCAGCTGTTGATACCCTGTTGGCGAGGCTATCCATTGAGGTTTTTAGTTGAGCTACCGTGTTCTTCAGATCTGTTATTTCAGTTTGGAGTTTTCTGATTTCTGTCTTTGTGTTCTGTTCAGATCAATTTATGCTTTTTTTTAGTTCTACTAACATCTTCCATATTTCTATTCTAAACTCCTTATCTGAGAGGTTATTCAGGTGGTTGGAATTTATTAGGTCATCCGAGCTTTCGTCTTCATTCTCTGTGGATGGTGTTTGCCTGCAAGGTTTCCCCATTGTCACTCTTGTAGTGTGGTATTTCCTGTGTGTTGTGGTGGGGTTCATTGGTTAGAAGGAGTGCGCGGCCGTGCTCTTCTGCTGCCTCTAGTAGACAGTCCTCAGAGTGAACAAAGGCACAGCAGGGCGGAGCCTCCACAGGCCAGAGACCTCAGGTTATTGTACAGTGATTCCCGCAGCCAGAATGTACTTACTGGGCAGCATCAAAATACAGTTTTTTGGGGGTGCGCTTCCTAGGCCTCTGAGGAAATCTTTAGGGATTCAGAAGCACAGGCAGACAGGCGTAGAAGAAGTTTCCCATGAAGTCCTCAGAGTGAAGAAAGGCACAGCAGGGCGGAGCCTCCACAGGCCAGAGACTCAGCTTATTGGACAGCGACCCCCACAGCCAGAATGTACTTACTGGGCAGACAGGCGTAGAAGAAGTTTCCCTTGAAGTCCTCAGGTGCATGATACAGTCTTTATGTTAAGTGAAATGAGTCAGTAAAGACAAATGCTGTTGGATTACTTAAAATCTGAAAACATAAACTCAGAAATACACAGAAAAAATTAGTGGTTACCAGTCTGGTGGTTATGAAAATAAAAGAGTTAAGATGTTCAAAGATATGAACTCCTAGTTATTTTTTAAAAAGTCGCTAAAACTAGAACATGCTGCAAATACTACTAAATTGTATCTGAAAGTGGCTGAGAGTAAATATTACAAGTACATCATGAAAGTTTGTGATTACATGTGTTAATAAATATCTGGACTTTTTACAGTAATCATTTCATAATTTAAAAAAGAGTGAGATAAAGATAGGTCACACAAAGGAGAAAACACTTGCAAAAGTAGCATCTAATAACTGCTATTCAAAATACACAATAAACACTTTAAACAACAATAAGAAAATAACTTGATTAAAAAAAGCCAAAAATCTTATAAGATGATAGATTAACATACAAAAACAAACAAACAAAAATCCCAATATATAGGAACCAGAGTGATAGTCTATCAGGCAAGGTACTTGACTTGTATACAGCTGAGCTAGGTTTGATTCATGACACCAAATATAGTCCTCTGAACACCTGCAGGAGTGAACTCTGAGTGCAATTAGGAATATACCTTGAGCACTGCTGGGTGTGGCCCCAAAAGAAACAAACAAAATACTTTAATTTATTTATTTAAGCATGATGGTTACAGAAATGTTTGTAGTTGGGTTTTAGTCATAGAATGTACATAAACCACTGCAACTTTCCTATCACCAATGTCTTCCACTTCTCTCCCTCCCTGACCACTGCCTGTCTCTGGGACAGGCAATCTACTTCTTTTTCTCTCACTATCTCGCTCTACTGTCATTGTAGTTGTCAGTACAGTTAGCAGTGCAATTAGTGCTGCACTCACCATTGTAGAAACAAACAAAATTTATTTTTTTTGCCTGGAAATTGTTTATTGAACAATTGAAGTGGCTAAAAGGGCATAAACACAGGAGAAAAGACATTCTTAAAAGACATTCTGCTGCTCTTCTTTAGACCAGGACAACAAAGTCTGCTTTCAAATAGTTCAACTCATAAGTATTCATCACAGAATAGTTTACCATTAAGCAAACAAATATGCTATCAAGACTAGTTCCTCAAATATCTAGACAAAAATGATATGTTCACTGTAGCAAAAAGTCACTGGTATCACAAAAGCCATGGGACTTGGCCAATCATTCCTCAATAATGAACTTGTTTGAGATTCAAAGTCTTTGTGATCTAGTTGTCCCACAGGCTATTCAGGCTTCTATTTGTGTTATGTTTAGAATCTAGAGATGAGCCCAATACTTTCCAGATCATTAGAGGATCAGAAGTGTTTTTTCTCAGTGTTTCCTCAACAGTTGTCCTTCTGCAACCTTGATTCTTTTTTAAAGCCCCACTGCCCTACTGGTTGGCCCCTTACTCTTATATGATTTTTCTTTTTTGGGGGGAAGGGTTAATATATTTTATTTTGTTTAAACAAACAAAATTTAAACTGAAATTTTGTGTTTCTGCTGTTTAAAGGAAAAGAATGTGTTCAATGAACATAAAACATATATACCTGTATTTATGTATGTATGTATGTACGTATGTATGTCCTGGTTTGATAAGGCAAATGTCCTACTACTGTGCTGTCGTACCTGGCGGGAGTTCTGTTCTTTCTTAATACCACCGAAGTATCTGAGACCTCTTGGTTCCTGTCCCCCATCCATTCATATTTGTGTTTTACTTTAATCTGATGGTCTCTAAACTTTTTCTAAGGATACCTGCTACCCGTATTTATACCTTGTATTTACTATGAGTAGTAAAACGGAGAAATTATCATAAATAATATAACATAATAAAATATAATAAATAATAAGTAAATGCTTATTAGATTCATTAGATCCATATTTTAGGGTAAATAAAAACATTTATAATTTCAAATAAAATTTAGTGTTATCAAATTAAAAAATGATTTTATTTGAAGAAAATGCATCACATAGTTGACACAACTGATCATAATACTTTTGTTTCAAGATGAGGGAAAGCAAAGTTGTTGAGAAAAATAAAAAGAAAATAGAAAGAAAAACTAAAAAATAAAATGGAAGAGAAGAAAAAAGAAAGAGGAGAAAGCTTAGTAGCAAGTATATTTGTGGAAATTATTGTATCTCCAATAAAGTCATTGATACAATAGCAGAAGGATTAGTAAGCTCTGTTTTAAGATAAGAGATAAAAAAATACAATAATAAGGTTTGTGTGTGACAGTCGTTTGCATAGGCACAGCAAAATTTGGGAAAAATAGAAAGGAAAAACCTTTGGCCTAAAAACAGGGAGAGACCTTATTCATGTTATCAAATTATTTTCAGTGAAAGATGTACCTGTAAAATTGTGTTTGTGTTTTTTTTTTTTCAAAAGGCTGTCACCTCAGTATATAAAAAAATCTTAGTGCGTGCCTTTGCCCTTCTTAGAGCACAAACATAGTGAATAAGGTCAAATGCATATTTTTAAAGTTTAGGCGTTTCAAGTTTTCTTATCCTTGGGTTGCCAAAAAAGATCTCAAGTTTCTTCAAAGGTTTATTCACAAAACAGAGCAAAATGTAATGAGAAAAGGCTGAAAGAAAAGATCTAAATACCAGCTAAACATCAGGTGGCGCTTGAGAAGCACTTTAATGACAAAGCTGAAATCGACATCTGTTAGCACCTTTCCTAATGCCCCTGAAAAATGTACTGACTCCATTTAACTCTTGGCATCCAACAAGAAGGGGGTTCTCCAAGTCCAGCAATGATCAGATGCTCTAAGCATAAGCCTTGGAGAGGTTCTGACTGGACAAAAACAAAAGAAAATAAGCCAAAATTTATTATTATTATTATTTTTTTTTTTGCTTGTTCTGCCCTAAGGGAAAGATGAGGAAATCCACAAAGCTGAATTTGCTACACATGAGAACCATGGGTAGGGTCCCAGGAGGTCAGTCCGGGACAGAAGAAGGACATCTGTTCTTGTTTGGGAATGGCAACATTCCCCGAGGACAGTTAGAAACAATGCCAGCTTTGAAATAGTGCTGGTCACTTGAAATAGTGGGCCCCTTGCCCACGGTCCCCCCAAATAATAAACATTATCCTTCAAATTTTAATAATAGAAACCAAACCTCATGTCACTCTTGACATGGCAACATAGCCCATGTCATGACTTTGCTGCAGTCAATTTTCTTAAAATGAAAAAGATTGCTCTACCAAGCCAATAGAATGCAACAGTTAATAATATATAAAAATGGCGATTGAATTCAGTTATTGAATATGACTAGCTGGGGTTTTAAGTAATATCTTCCTGAGCTGATTCATTTAGTCCTATCTTGAATTATTAGTGCACTTGAATTACTCCCTTTTTGAAGAGCAAGCCTAGTCATAATCCAAAAGTATGGAAGCGAGTTGATTTCTTACACTTTTAGCTGACATATTATACATCACTATACATGGGAGTATAAAGATGAGTGCAAGATCTTGGCAGGTGAGCCAGGAAATAAATACATAGTGAAATGACTGGAATCTATTGAAAGCAAGGGACTATTGAAAGTGAGGCTAGACAAAGAGGGTGTTATTAGGGAAGATTCACTGGCGAGCTAACCTTTGACCTTTGAGAGTTAAGTAAGAATTCACCAGGTGGAAAGGGGTGTTGAGTGGAAAGAACAGAACAAAGAGTGGAGAATAGATTTTGAGACTCAGGAAGACACACTGACTTCATCTCAGATCTCAAATCTAATTGACTGGGAGTGACTGTCACAAATTTGGCAAATGAAAATCACTCTAAAACTGTAGCTCCTTGGGTCTTTGTCTGTAGCTGACCCAGGTCTTACCCCCAACATCCCATATGGTCCACTGAGCACTGCCAGGAGTAGTTCCTGAATACAAAACCAGGAATGACACTAAAAATTATCAGGTGTAGCCCCCTAGAAATAAATAAATTTAAAATTTTTTTAATAAAGTAACTTTTACTGATTACTGTCATTCTCTAATTTTCTTCAATTTAGTACCTACCACCTTTCAAATCTAATCCATAGCTAATCTTACCCATTGCTTACCTATTGTTGCATAAAAAATTATTCCCCAATTACCATATTCAAAAAAGAATATTTACTGTATTTTGTCATTTCTACAAGATAAAAATTGTTTAAAGCTAACCATATACTCTGCTCAGCACCTCTATGAGGTTGGTATAAAGATTTCACTTCTAAGGTTATATAGTATGCTCCTGGCTTGGGTACTGGCTGTAAGTAAAAGGCTGCATCATATGGAATTTGCCATAAGGTTGTTTGAAGGTCTAAATGAATTGGCTGCCAACAGAGCAAGGAATCCATGAAAAATTAAGACAGAACTTCTACTACCTCTTATAACTTAGCTTCAAAAGTCACACACTCACGTTTGCTGCATCCCATTGGTCAAATATTCCAGTCTTATGCAATATGATAGAAATTGGGTTACAAATACTCAAGGGACAAAGGGTGGATAAGTTCACTGGAGAATCTCAGTTCATAAGAATATAAGTTCACCTTGGAGGTTAGATACCCTTTTTATCTTTGAATCTTGTCCCACCATTGCTATCTGCATAGAACAGGATATGAAAGGGTTCTCCTGCTACCTACAAAGTATACATGCTATATTCAAGCTCTATTACTGGAAATTCCCAAATCTTATCTTCAAAACCTTGAGAGATTAAGTAGAGTTTGCCTTAGGTCTGAATAAAAGCACCCCTAACCTGAATATAATTGTTTTAAAATTAAGCCAACCCTCATTCTCTACTAGGTCTTTCTTCCTTTTGAGATATAGATTGCTGAGCAGAACTGGGACAATATTTTTTCACTTCACTTGGAAATATGCTCACATTATTTGATTGTTTATGACAAGGCTAGACCACGTAGGTCAGCAATACATGTTCAAAATTCTGAAGATATTGTTCCTCCTAATTTGTAATTTCTATGCACTGTTTAGCAAAAATATATATTCACTAAAAAAGCAAAATAAAATCAAAATTACCCTTTAAGATTACCATATTCATATCTCCATGGGAATTCACCAATATAAAACTGATCAAAGAAATAAGATTTTCACTCAGATTCCTTAATAAATATAAATAACATAAATGCAATTAAGCATATAGATGATTCAAAGCTTTCTTCTTTTATTTTTGTAATAACCTTAAGATAATTATGGCCATAGTAAAATAATTATCAAGTGGCAAAAGAGATTTACCTTTTCCAGGCTTACCATTACCTTCTCCTCTTTTGTTTGACCTATATTTCAACCATTCCCTGAAATAACTTGTCAATTTATAAAATTAAAAATAGCATTATTTTATGCAAAATCTACTATAAACACAATTTCATGTCCTCAGGTATATGGCCTTAGTTGTATATGAGTTTATAAGACTTAAGTTAGCAAACACAGAGCAAATTATAAAAGCGCATACAAATACAAATACAAATTCAAATTGTTTGCATTTATTTGCCCTCTTCTTATAATGATGCACTTGATTATTTCTAATGGCAATCAAAAGCATCCCTGCAGGATATTATCTACTTATAATTATTGATATACACCCAAGAGGATGGGAATAAGATATTAAGATTATGATGTTAGAACAAAATCAAAATAATTAAATAAACTAAAGTGTTTACTGGAAGAAAACAGACTAGGCTAATATAAAAAAAATGCAAGGGATTTTTGAGGTTTTTCTATTTGTTTTTTTTTTGGGGGGGGCACAGCAGGCAAGCTTAGTGGTTATTCTTGGCTCTACAATCAAGAATTACTCCTGGCAGTGTTCAGGGGACCATATGAGATGGTGGAAAGCAATTTCTGGTAGTCAATGTAAAAGGCAAACTCTCTATCCTCTACTATTTCTCCAGTTCCACAGTTTTTTGTTGTCTTAAATTTTGGCCACACCCCTCTGAGGCTCAGAAACTATTCCTGACCTCTGATGACTCTCCGGGTACAGTTGTGCTGCTGAGGATACAGAGGTCAACAAGATGCAAGGCAATTGACTTAAAGCCTGTGCTACCTCCCCAAACCTGAGTGGAGATTTAAAACTACTTCCATTGACAAAACACTCAACCTTTTACTGATTATCACCTCTCATTATGATACAATTTATGTGTGTGTTTTAAAACTTGTTGTTGTTGTTTGTTTGCAGATACAAATATAAAATAAATACTAGTCCCTAACCAACAAACTGATACTTTTGACAGTAATCAAAAGAAACACTCCGCATTAGCTTATGAAGGAGCTTACAAATTTAAATTCTGACCAAGAACAGAGTTAACAGGTTTATTCAGTCTTAATTTTTCCTTTCTCTTTATCTCTGCCAACTGAAGCTCAGTCTAAGTGACCAAAGCCACTTTGCTGTATTTATGGATGAATCCTACCTCCATATGGTGTCTCTGAAGAAATCTGTTTTGTTTATCTCATTTCTGACAGTGATATGTGATGATTACATCTTGTTTAATATATATGTTTGCTGTTTGCAAAAACAGTTTAGCTCTTTTAAAAATATAAGTTAGAAACTACTGAGTTTGCTGAGTCATTCATCTCAGAAGACTTGAAAGCATTCATTGAGAGCAGCTGGGGAATGCCTGCTTTTCTGACTTAAATAACAGCTTTATTGGCATATAATTCACATCCCATAAAAGTCATCCTTTAAAAACAAACAATTTGGGGTATATGCACCACGTGGTGTAACATCAACTGTTGTTTAACTACGGAACACTTCAACTCAAAAAAGCATTCCCCTATCAAATGGTTGGGGTCTGAGAGCTATTCAAGTGCTAGGGGTACTCAATTTGAGCCCCAACACTTAATGAGCCACTGAGTACTTCCAGGAACATCTCAGGTAGCCCCTCAGATAACCTTGGTGCTCCAGGCACCACCACCAGATAGATTAACCATCATTTGAAGTTACCCCAGGTGTCCCAAGTACTTCTGGGGATGGCTTCTTTAAAAAAAAAAGTCATACTATATATCTTTTATTAATAAATCTACCTTATGTTACTAATAGTTGCTTGTTTAAAATGTGAATTTCTCAACAAATAATAAAAGGTTTTGATTTGCTTGTTCTGAAAAATTAATTTATAAAAATAGAATGATATTATGTGTCTTTTTGTGAGGAAATTGCTTTACTGATCAGGATGTGATGAGGTTTGTCCATGTGGTATCAGATAGCAGTAGTTCCTATATTAAAATTGTATATGTATTCTCTGATGTTGATGACAGTTTTTTCTTTTTATTAGCTGATGAACATTTATCACCTTTATGATTTTATGAATAATGCTGCTATGAACATTATTATGAAAGTTTTGTGTTGACATGTATTGTTATTTATTTAGGGAAATGGGTTTCTATTCTTTTATACTTACAGAACAACACTTTTTCATGGACCAGTAGTGAAAAACCATTTATCTAGGGCCAGACTTCTTAAACTTTTTCCGCTTGGGATCCTTTTTCAACTGATAAATTTTTACATAACCCAAAGCACATAAAATTGATATACAAATAAAGCGTGCACTTAAATTTGTTTTAAAACAAACTTTTCATGACACCATATAGAATTGTGATCCACAGGCCCGCATGGTAGCATAGCGGCAGGGCGTTTGCCTTGTATGAGGCTGACGCAGGATAGACGCAGTTTCTATCCCTGGCATCCCATCTGGTCCACTGAGCCTGGAGCGATTTCTGACTGCAGAGCCAGGAGTAACTCTTGAGCGCCACTGAGTGTGGCCCCTCCCAAAAAATTGTGATCCACAGTTTCAGAAACAAGGATCTAGGAAATTGTGGGTCTTAATTAGCTGACATTCGTTCTTGCTTATGTGGTTCCTCTCCCATGCTCCCAAACACTATTCATGTCTGCTATACTGTATCTCGAACAGGCTGGGCATAGTTATCAAAGCTTGATATAAAGCTAGAACAAAGAGTGTCTGCAATTAACTGTTAAACGTTCTATATCTGGCATAGCATCTGGGTCACTGGTATGGTGGGAATACTCTCGTGTATGTCCTAAATTGATAAACCATGAGGTGCTTCCTCCCCTTCTAGTGTATAAAATCCCATGCTTGGGTTCAGTAAAATGAACTTTGCCCACCGCGTTGGTGTGTTTTCCTTCCAGCAGAGATGCTCTTTTTCAACCCCATACCCTTTAGGAAGAAGGTTGACCGAGTGAGACGCTTGTTGGTCAGGGGCCCCAGGTCTCCCGACTCCCCCCCCCCGACCCCCCCCCAAGCGCCCCAACAGGAAATATACTGATAGAAACCTGTAATTTCTGTGCCAGTAAGCACTCTATATTGAAATATTGAAGAAATGCCAGATTTTCTTAAGGCGATTTTTCATTCATACGAATAAAGTATTTCTTATAAAGAATTCTCTGTATTCTTGCCAATACTTGTTTTTATGCATCTCTTTGAAATATTCTAAAGCAGTTAATATTTGCATTTCTCTAATGATTATGATATTGATCATCTGTCTTTCCAGGCAGTCTATTTAAATCCCTTGTCTGTGTTTAAATTAGCTGATTTATGAAAATTTGTTGCAAGAGAGGGGCCAGATTGTTAGCACAGTGCTGAGAGAATTTGCCTTTCCTGTAGACTACCGAGTTCTATCCCTAACATCACATATGTCCCCTGAGCCTGCCAGGAATGCCTGGATCTGAGCTCAGAGCTCAGCTGTGCCCCCCCCCAAATTATAAATTGTAAGAGTTCCTTATCAGATATACCCTTATCTGATATATGATTTACAAATATAATCTCCTAAGATCTGGGTTACTGCCTTACTTATACTATTGACAATGTTCTTTGAAGTTATACAATTTTTTGAGTAATATTTTTATTTAAGCACCATGATTACAAATATGTTTGTAGTTGGGTTTCAGTCATAAAAAAAAAAAAACACCCTCCTTCACCAGTGCAACATTTCCACCCCCTGTCTCCCTCCCCCACCCTCATCCCCTGCTTGTATTCAAGACAGGCATTCTACTTCTCTCATTCATTAATGTTTTCATGATAGTTGTTAGTGTGATTATTTCTCTAACTGCACTCACTACTCTGGTGAGCTTCATATCTTGAGCCAGTCCTTCTAGCCCTCATCTCTATTGACTGTGGGCATTATTACAATAATGTCTTTTATTTTTCTGAAAACCCATAAATGAGTGAGATTATTCTGTGTGTGTCTCTTTCCCTCTGACTTATTTCACTCAGTATAATAATTTCTATGTCCATCCACATATAGGAAAATTTCATGACTTCATCTCCCCTGACAGCTACATAATATTCTATTGTGTATATGTACCACAGTTTCTTTAGCCATTTATCTGTTGAAGGACATCTTGGTTGTTTCCAGATCCTGGCTATTGTAAATAGCTCTGCAATGAATATAGGTGTGCAGAAGGCATTTTTGTATTGCGTTTTTGTGTTTCTAGGGTATATCCGTAGGAGTGTATAACTAGATAATATGGGAGTTTTATTTCCAGGTTTTTGAGGAATCTCCATATTGTTTTTCATAAAGGATGGACTAGATGGCATTGCCACCAGCAATGAATGAGAGTTCTTTTCCACATCACCACCAGCACTGATTGTTCTTGTTCTTTGTGATGTGTGCCAGTCTTTGTGGCATGTGATGGTACCTCATTGTTGTTTTGATTTGCATCTTCCTGATGATTAGAGATGTGAAGCATTTTTTCATGTGCCTTTTGGCCATTTGTATTTCTTTTTTGAGGAAGTGTCTTCATATTTTCTTTTCATTTTTTGATGGGGTTATATCTTAGATAGTAGCCCCTTATCTGATGGGTATTGGGTGAATAGTTTCTTCCATTCTGTGGTGGCTTATGTATCTTAGTAGTTTTTAAGGTCTAGAATTTACTATCTGATCTTTGTAACCTTTCTATTATAGCCTATTTTTTCGTACCATTACTTCAAAAATAAACCTATATTTGGTCTGATGTCACAAGGTTTAAATTCTTTTGTTTAGATATATAATTAACTGTAAAGTTTATATAATATGAGTTAAGAACAAACTTTTATTCCATGGAATTGGGTCTCCATTTGTCTCAGCTCCACTTATTGAAAGTCTGCTTTTTCTGTTAAATTTTTATACTCCTCTTGTCAAAAAAAAATCAATTAAAATTTTTCATAGTTTATTTCTGGAAGTCCTTGAATGTATGAGTCTATTCTTATGCTAATTTACTCTTCTTTGGATTGCAGTAGAGTAGCAGTAACTTTAAAGTTGTATTCTTTAAAACCAAGAAGTGGAAATAGCCAAGATTGCTTTGCTATTACAGGTCACTTGAATTTCCTTAAGAATTTCAGGATTAGCTTGTTTAGTTTTTCTAGAGAAAGTCAGCTTGAGAACTAGATAGTACAGAGGGGTTTGATGTATGTCTTCAATGCACACACCAATACAGGTCTGATTTATGGGACAACCTGGTCCTCTGAGCTGAGCACTGCAGGGTATAACCCTGGGGACTCTGAGCATAGTTATGGGACCTGCATAATCATCCCAGCACTGCTATGCTCAAGCAAGACTGCATTCCCAGGTCCTAGCCTTGAAACACAGGTCCAGATTGGCAGTGAAGAAGCAGCAGCAGGCTGGCCCAGATTTCCTAAACACAACTTATCAGACTAATTGACCCCCAAAAAGTCAACTTGGGTTTTTAAAAAGATTAGTTAAATATATAGATATTAGGTGCATATACTACATTTATATTGATACTTCTAACCCAGGTCTATAGAGTACCCTTTCACTTATTTGCATACACTTTAACTTCTCTCTTATTTTAGGGCTTTGTTTAGCATTGTTTTAGTTTTCAGTGTGTCAGCCTTATACTTACCTTGTTATTTTATTTATTTATTTATTTATTGGGGTTTTTTTGGGTCACACCCGGCGGCGCTCAGGGGTTACTCCTGGCTGTCTGCTCAGAAATAGCTCCTGGCATGCACGGGGACCATCTGGGGTACTGGGATTCGAACCAACCACCTTTGGTCCTGGACCGGCTGCTTGCAAGGCAAACACCGCTGTGCTATCTCTCCGGGCCCGACCTTGTTAAATTTATCTTAAACATTTTACTCTTTTTATTCAATATTTTATAAGAATTTTGCTATTGTAAATTAAATTACTTTAAGTTTCTTTTCAATTCATTCATTGTTAAATGTGAAGCAATTTATTTTACACACGGATCTTATATTTAAAAGCATTGCTGAACCCATTTATTAACTATTAATATATTTTTGTAAGGAACTCTGTGGCCTTCTAAATTTCCAGGAACATGGTATATACATTTAAAGTTCAGACCATACTGACCTTAGTTTCTTAGTTCTCCTGTTTCTTAGTTTTTCTTTTCGAATTTTCTGTTTAACTTTTTTTTTCCTCTACTGGTTAACCTCTGCTTTAGGCCACTGTAATGCTAAATAAACCATTGATACCAATTATTTCCAACACATACTTTGTAGCTAAGGCTTTTCATGTATAATACTTTTCAAAGTGTTATTTCTGAAAATGGTATTTTTCAGCAAGATTTCAGAATTCTCTGTTAATTGGGTTTTAGGACTGCTGTAAAACCATTTCTCTCCTCCAGTGCTGGCAGTCTGTTGGTTTCCACAGCTGTCATAGTATTGGGCTGCTAGTTGTCAAAGCCACTAGAGCTTACATACACAGAATCACAGCAAATTTTAAAATGCTAGCACCATTGCTGCTCCAAACGAGTCCATTTTCTTAAACAAATCCTCCTCAGTTTGTTACAAGGCTTTAGTTAATTTTCAGAGTTACTCAAAAGTTGCTTTGAAGGGAATCTTCCAGAAGTCCTGTTACAGCCTAGCATGCAGAGTTAATAGTTCAGTGCTTGGGTTCCACAATTGTGGAGTGCTACTAGGGTCACAGCCTGAGGTGTTGTGTGGAAAACATGCAATGCTGGAGGATTAAACTTGAACTGTAATGTATGTTTGCCAGCATTTTGAGCTATCTCCTCAATCCCTAGCCTGGAGTTGATTCTGACAGCTTTCCCAGTGATTTCCTTTTATAAATGAGATGGTCCAGTGGCACTGCTGATCCAGAGCCCTTCAACAGATAAGATGACAGTCAAGAAAGAGCTTCATTAGGGATCAGAGAGATAGTACAGGGGTTAAGACACTTTTAACTGACACATGGTTGACCCCAGTTAAAGCTATGGTACTAGTATTGTATGCATTCCTCTGGTCACTGCAAGGACTGATCTCTGAACATAGAAATAAAAGTACACCCTAACCTCTGCTGATGCACCCACCCACCACTCACACACACCAAATAGAAAAAATGGAAAAAAATAAGCCAGCAAAATGAAAAATGTCAGACTCATGCCCTCAAAATTTTCATAAAAATAGGTTCTTAACAATGAAAATAAATTGTTAGAAAAGGTGGGTTGCAAACTAGGGGAACCAGAAGGGTCAATAAAATTTTCTCATGGGCTGTCATCTGAGTTAAACTCCATCTTATCTACAAATTTAAACAAAATAAGGTTTAGGCTTTGGAGAAGGATAAACTGGGGACCATTTTCTGTAGATCTGGAAGATAAGTAAGGCAGAGATAAGCTAGCCTTGTTTAGGCAAATTTTCAGTTTCCCAATATTTATTTCTTGGTCAGTTTAGTTCTAATTTTGTTTTTGAAAAAGAGGATTTTTTAATTTACCTAAGCCACCATTTAAAAAGTTGGCTTTGTTCATGAAAATCCTAGACAAAAATTCTAAAGAGTGATTAAAGACAAAAGTTGGGGCACTTTCCCTAGGAAGGAAAGGCAAAATGGCTATCAATTTTTTAAACTAACAAAGAAATATTAATATGACAATTAACTTAAAATATTAGAACTCTTTTAAGTCATAAAATTCTAGCAGCCCCGGGGGTAAGAGAAGAGGTTATGGGAAGAAGGATGGGAACGGAGGTGGAGGGAGGACAATTCGGTGATGGGAATTCCCCTGATTTTATGTCAATATGTACCTAAAATATTATTGTCAATGATATGTAAGCCACTATGATTAAAATAAAAATTATATTTAATTAAAAAAAAACATTTTATCGGAGAGATAACACAGTGGCGTTTGCCTTGCAAGCAACCGATCCAGGACCAAAGGTGGTTGGTTCGAATCCCAGTGTCCCATATGGTCCCCCGTGCCTGCCAGGAGCTATTTCTGAACAGATAGCCAGGAATAACCCCTGAGCAACGCCGGGTGTGGCCCAAAAACCAAAAGAAAAAACATTTTATTTAAAAATAAAGCTTCTTTTCTGTAAGCTTTTAACTAATTCAGAACCAAACAATTAGAAATAAGACTTTAGTATACTGGGGGACTGGAGTGATAGCACGCAGTTGACTTGGGGTGGACCCAGTTCTATCCCTGGCATCTCATATGGTTCCTCGAGCCTGCTTGCCAGGAGTGATTTCTGAGCACAGAGTCAAGAGTAACTCCTGAGCACAATCTGGCATGGCCCCCAAAATAAACAAAAATAAGACTTCTGGGCCGGGTAGGTGGCGCTGGAGGTAAGGTGTCTGCCTTGCAAGCGCTAGCCAAGGAAGGACCGCGGTTCGATCCCCCGGCGTCCCATATGGTCCCCCCAAGCCAGGGGCGATTTCTGAGCACATAGCCAGGAGTAACCCTTGAGCGTCAAACGGGTGTGGCCCAAAAACCCCCCAAAAAAAAAAATAAGACTTCTGTATTATAAGCATGTATGTCCGTAATTACATTTCCTCATCATGCTCACTGCTGTAAGGAGAAGAACTTCTCTATATTTGTAAATTTTTTCCATGCCTCAAAGATGGGTCAATTGCTGAGCTACTAAACGAAGGCATCTTGTGGCTGCTAATGAAGATGATGCCAAGAAAATTAAAATCTTCCAGACTAGTCTCTCAATACTTTAGTGTGATAGCAATGCCTAGGGGCTGGACAACAAGCTCATTGAAAAAGGAGAATTAAAAAAATATATATATATATTATATATATAATACATAGAATTTTAAGGGACCTAAACTTTGAATCTGAACTTAAAAGGGCCTGTTATACTGGCAGGCCAGGGGTCAAAGGGTGGTGGAATAGAATGCACTCTGAGGCCATTGGTGGAAGGAGTTCGATACTGGTGCTAGGAAGGGCCCTGACTTATTTATTATATATCTCAAACTCAACGATGTTTGATTCTGTTGATCACAATCAATTTAAAGAAAAGAAAAAAAAATTGCAATCTTGGATTTTTCAGGGATAAAGCTATATTTTGTATCCAACTTTTAAGGTTATGTGGTATCTAAATATTTATAGAAAATGCTGCATGAGATAAAAACATTTCTATATAATTATGAGCTTTCATGTTTTACATAGCTCTGATGGCCTCAAGATATCCATCCTTATCTCTTTCAAAATTGGTTGGTGATGGGAGCAGAACATATTTCCCTTCAAATACATCCAAAGAGCAACATTTATAGTTCAGACACTAACCAAGGCAGCTTCCATGTGATGGGAGCAAATAGAAATTTTCAACTTGGATAGAGATGATATTTGAGGCAGAATAAAGGTTACTGTGTTCCTTTTTTTATTCACTTAATTGCTGAATGACATTTTAATAAGCATTTAAGGTAGGACAGACTTGTTACTTATATTAAAATAAACCCCGAGCTGCAGACAAGAGTTTTAGCTACAGAATTCAGCAGTAAAATTGTGATATTCAGACCTGGCAAAAATGGGGGTGGGGTGGGAATGGGGGGTGGGCAAACACTGACACTACTGTTCATCTTTGAATTTCTTAGCAAAGAAACTAGGAAACTTTCTCCTCTTTCAATAAGAAGAACCCATTCCAAGTTTGGAGATATGATAAATTCCCTACATATGGCTAAAAGCCTATTTAGAAAATCCAACTTGAACTTTCTAATATTTTTTTTTCCATTCTATTTGGACTAACATTTTATTCAATTGGTTAGTGATCTTCCAGAAAACCTGTTTTAAGATAAGCTTTTTCATCTTTCAAATGGCTTTGGGGCATTTCTCAAAGCAAGACAGACATTTATTTCACAAATGAGGCCAGATAATGACATCATTTGGCCTTCCTCCCACGAAGAGACCTTCTATCCTTGACAAAGCAGTGGATGTTTCAACTGCATTTGAAACCTAAAAATTGTCTCTGTAAAATTCCACACACAAAGAAATCAATAGATGTTTTTTGAAAGTCAGAGAGCTCACTAACAAGTTAAACTCTTGTAAAAAAGAAATGTTAGAAGATTCTACTTTTGAATTAAGAGTCTTGTGGACTCTTGACCCATTTTCCTACCTGGAAATTGAATCCTGAAAGCTGATTCCTCTAAAATAGGCAAGGTAACCTTTAATCAACATGATCTTGAGGACATCACCTAAATCTTAACTTTCATCTCCTTTTATATAAATGGGAATAAAACAGCACCTAAATCAATGGGTCGTAGTAGGGTGTACATTATTGTAAAGTACCCATCAAGATGATTGTCTTCCAGTCAATGAATGGTAAATGGTAGCCAATGTAGCCAAACAACTATCAAATAATGGTAGCTTTGATGATGACAAGAATTAGACTGACAATGGTGGTGATTGACCAAAATTTTTTCATGATACTGATGTTTAGTCAACTCTGCAAAGTAGCTCTGAAACCCCCTATTCTCTTAGTCATCTCTTTCCTTACTCCCACATAATGTTCTTTCTTCAGAACAGAAAGAGGATGTCAACAGTTTAATAAGTTGAAATATCTGCCATTTAAAGAGGCCTGCAACACTGAATAAAGCACTCAACAGAATGAATTCAGGTGCTGAGTATCCATCCAAAGCAGCTTTCTATAGGTAAGGAGGGGGGGAAAAATGAAGGAATGAAACCAAGTGAAAAATAAAAGAAACAGAGCTCAATTGCAAGCCCACCTGGAGAGATAATCTTTGTGAAGTCAATTCATAGTTATCACTACAAAGAGCACCTTTGTTGGGAGAGCTAAACCATGGAGACTTTCTTTCATGTAAATTGATTAAACTATTACCAAAAAAAGGTAGATAAATTCCCTTCTCTCTCACCCTACTCCTCTTCAATTATGCAGATTAACTTGATTACTTAACTTAATTTTCTATGAAGATATTTATTCCTCTCATTAAGGGATGATAATACTTACTTAAAAAACTATAGGGAAAATTTAATTTCGATTCATATATAAAAATGCATTAAGAGCTATTGTAAAGAATAAGACTAGATATGCTAAACTTTAAAAGTTCTGTTGTGAGGTGGTAGTTTTTGTTTATGATTAGTTTCAAGCTTGTGTGTAGTGATGATGAAAACATTTCTCCTGAAAGTGTTGATCTGATATCAAAATCATTAATGATGTTGTTGTCCAATGCCAAGGAGAGAAGCTAGGGGATTGGAGAGAACCTAGGTTCACTGGTGGAGGGAAAGTGACATAGTGACATAGCGGTCAGATTGGTTCTGAAACACTGGATGTCTAAAACAAAACCATGAATGGGTTTGAAAATCAAGGTGCTCTAAGAAAAGTTTAAAATAAAAATAAAAATCATTTTTAAAGATGTTGTCCATTACATTCTATCTCTGACTCTAAATGAAAAAAAAATATCTTTAAATCTCCCATGTTGCTAGAAGTGCCAATTACAATGCCTTTTGCTTTTTGATCCGAGCATCTCTAATATCTGTGATCTCCAGGGCCACAAGCGATTTCTAGCCTCACCATAACGAGATGTGGATGAGCGCCACAAAGGAGAGTGATCCCTGTTGAGTAGTGCAACCAAAAAGCTCAAGCACCAAGGCCAGATAGGCAGGTTAGCATGTGAGTGAGCAATGCAGAAACTCCATGTGAACATGACATGAGCATAATTTATGGTCCTCAATTAAGAGTGCAACCCTATGTAAACATGTGTGTAAGCACTCCGACTAACGACTAAAGAAGTGCAGCTTCAATAACCCAGGTTAACACCATAGCCAAAAGGTTCCAGCACCATAGCCAGGCATGGAAGCCACAAAAATGAAAAACATTATTCAGTTGTTTCTATTTTTAGTAATTAATAGAAATAAAGAAGTACCAAGTATTCTTAACCAAATATTTATGTGCATTTACATTAAAAAAATCTAATAAGAATGGATTTAATGCATCTAAAAATTTGGGTTTTTTTCTTCCTTCTCCAAACCACATTTTTTTGCTCTAGAGGTATGTTATAAAGAGTTCTAGGAAATGATTCTGAATGACCTCTCACAGAGAAATAATGTTGCAAATGTAACATTTTACTGAAAAAAAAAATGACACAAAGCCTGCTACTTAATAACATAAACAGTGCTTTATAGTTTAACTTGTCAAGGCCCTCAGAATTTTAAAGAAATTCTCAGCTTTTGATAAATGATAATAATAACAAAGTAATGACACTGTGGGGGAGGGGACAGATATTAATTACCCAAGGAAAACCACGCAGAGTTCTGTGGAGAAGAAAAATCTCCTTTCTGACTGACATAACTTAGCAGAGAATAATTCAACTTCAAAGCCAAAACAAAAAAGTTCACCTACTCACAATAATTTAAGAGTAAAGATTGACAGCTTGCTACAATAGTTAATCTCCTGATTCATGTTTAAGGCATTAACTCAATAGAATATCATCACTTATAGTATTACCTAAGAACTAATGAAATTTGCTATTGTAGATTTTACAACTTCCTGTAGTTAGGAACAAAGATCCCTTTCTAAATTAAATGTCATTTGAGTTGCTCATTCCCCCTTCTACTAAAACACTGCATACTACATCAAATCAACAAAACATGGTCATTAAAACCAGAAAATTTCACTACAAAGGAAACAGAGAATGTGATAGATGGTATGTCTACCTCTTTCTGAAGGTGGTATATCAAATTGAAAAAAGGGAATTTGGTCAGAGTTACATCAGTACAATCTTATTTTCTTCTAAAATTGACTTTATCCAACAGTGCCCATTTCCCTTTTCTGAGCTCTATTTTTTTTTTTCATGAGCATCCTTCTAAAAATGGGACATTATTGCTACATTAAAGAAAACGTAAGTACATAGGTAATATGCAATATGATGCTGCTTCAGAGATGTTTAGAGGGCACAGTTCCAAAGCGAAGAGAAGCAAAAGTAAAGACAAAAAAAATTAAATACATCAAACAAAATTTCATCTATACAGGGAAGAAAGCACCCACAATTAAATTACCAACCTGTTGACTGAGAGATCAGGCTAAAAGAAATATTTAAAATTTACAAAGAACTCAAACAATTCAACAACAAAAACCAACACAATTGGAAAATTGGAAAATAGCAGAACTGAGTCAAAAGGAAAGAAAAGAAAGAAAGAAGAAAGAAAGAAAGAAGAAAGGAAGGAAGGAAGGAAGGAAGGAAGGAAGGAAGGAAGGAAGGAAGGAAGGAAGGAAGGAAGGAAGGAAGGAAGGAAGGAAGGAAGAAGGAAGGAAGGAAGGAAGGAAGGAAGGAAGGAAGGAAGGAAGGAAGGAAGGAAGGAAGGAAGAAGGAAGGAAGGAAGGAAAAGAAAGGAAGGAAGGAAAGAAAGAAAGAAAGAAAGAAAGAAAGAAAGAAAGAAAGAAAGAAAGAAAGAAAGAAAGAAAGAAAGAAAGAAAGAAAGAAAGAAAGAAAGAAAGGAGAAAGACTGGTTAACAAAGCTATGAAAAGACATTTCTCCAAAGAAGTTATCTGAATAGAAAATAGCTCAACTTCTGTGCCTATCTGCCTGTGTTTCTGAATCCCTGAAGATTTCCTCAGAGACCTAGGGAGCGCACCCCCAAAGAACTGCATTTTGAAGCTGCCCAGTAAGTACATTCTGGCTGCGGGGGTCGCTGTCCAATAAGCTGAGGTCTCTGGCCTGTGGAGGCTCCGCCCTGCTGTGCCTTTGTTCACTCTGATTACTGTCAAAAGAGGCAGCAGAAGCTTCACTTTGCTTCCTGGCCGCGCACTCTTTCTAACCAATGAACCCCACCAAAACATGCAGGAAAAACAAGACTACAATGGGGAAATCTCACAAGCAAACACCATCCACAAAGAATGAAGAGGAAAGCTTGGATGACCTAATAAATTCCAACTACCTTATTAACCTCTCAGATAAGGAGTTTAGAATAGAAATATGAAAGATGTTCATAGAACTCAAAAAAAGCATAGATCGATCTGAACAGAACACAAAGACAGAAATCAAAAAACTCCAAACTGAAATAACAGATCTGAAAAACACTGTTGCTCAACTGAAAACCTCAATGGATAGCCTCGCCAACAGGGTATCAGCAGCTGAGAGAATCGGAGTAATGGAAGATGCGATGCAGAAAAACTCAACACAACAGAAGAAATTGGAAAAGAACCTTAAGACAAACCATCAAGCAATGGGAAAAGTACTCAAGGAATGCAAATAGATGAAAATAGAAGTCTTCGATAAACTCAACAGAAACAACATAAGAATCATTGGAGTCCCAGAAACCCAGGAAGGAGACTTCCAGGAAGAATCAACTGTCAAAGATCATCAAAGAGATACTCCCGACTGAACTTCGCTGGATCTCAGATGCCAGCACCCTTCTGCCTCTCTACTCTGCTGTCCTGCATTTTCGGCCTGATTTCACCCTTGGTGCGGCTCATCAGCCAGCCTGCCTTCCTGTGAGCTTTCCGGGGAGTCTGCCTTCCCATGAGCCTTCCATGGAGGTGAGTCGACACGCCCAGAAAAGGAGGAGCCACTGAACTTCGCTGGATCTCAGATGCCAGCACCCTTCTGCCTCTCTACTCTGCTGTCCTGCATTTTCGGCCTGATTTCACCCTTGGTGCGGCTCATCAGCCAGCCTGCCTTCCTGTGAACTTTCCGGGGAGTCTGCCTTCCCGTGAGCCTTCCGTGGAGGTGAGTCGACACGCCCAGAAAGGTAGGAGCCACTGAACTTCGCTGGATCTTAGATGCCAGCACCCTTCTGCCTCTCTACTCTGCTGTCCTGCATTTTTGGCCTGATTTCATCCTGGGTGCGGCCCATCTGCCAGCCTGCCTTCCTGTGAGCCTTCCGTGGAGGTGAGTCGACACGCCCAGAAAGGGAGAAGCCAGAGGAGCACGGTTGCTCCGCTCCCCTTCGCGACGGTGCACAGCATTTAGCCAATGAATACAATCACAACACGTAGAAAAACACGCAGTACTAGTGTGACAATGGGGAAACAACACGGGCCAGTGCCAGACATAGAGAATGAAGATGGCAACTCTGATGACTTGAACATGATCAACCACCTAGTCAGTCTCTCAGATAAGGAGTTTAGAGTTGCAATATGGAACATGTTCAAAGAACTCAAACAAAGTATAGAAGAGAAAACTAAAAAGAATCAGGAGAATATGAAGATAGAAATGAGAAAACTCCAAACGGAAATTTCAGATCAAATAACAGGTCTGAGAAACTCAGTAGATGAATTGAAGAAAAACATGTTTGAGATTTCCCACAGGTTAACAGCAGCTGAGGATAGAATCAGTACACTGGAAGATGAGATACATAACAATTACATACAGCAGAAGAAATTGGAAAAAAGCCTCAAAGCAAATGATCAAACAATGGAAAAATTACTCAAAGAATGGGAACAGATGAAAATAGAAGTCTATGATAAGCTCAACAGAAACAACTTAAGAATCATTGGAGTCCCAGAGACTCAGGAAGAAAATCATCGGGAAGAATCAACAGTCAAGAACATCATTAAAGAGAAACTACCAGAGATAATCAAATCCTGCATGCCCGAAGAGTGCCAACTAAAAGAGACCCCAGAAAAAACACCCCAAGACACATCCTAGTCACAATGACGAATCCCATAGATAGAGACAGAATTCTGAAAGCAGCAAGATCGAAAACAGAAATTATATTTAAGGGAACATCCTTGAGATTTACTGCAGACCTGTCACCAGAAACACTCAAGGCCAGAAGGCAGTGGTGGGACATAGTGACAAAACTCAATGAAATAAATGCTTCGCCTAGAATACTGCACCCAGCAAAACTCACTTTCAGGTTTGAAGAAACAATACATAGTTTCACAGACAAACAACAGCTCAAAAACTTCACAGACTCAAAACCATTCTTAAAAGAAAAACTGAACAGCATACTTTAAGACAAGGCTTACCAACAGACACACCAAACTTTAATATAAAGATGGCACTAACTCCCAGGACAATTCTTTCTCTCAATGTCAATGAACTAAATGCACCAGTTAAGAGACACAGAGTGGCTAAATGGATCAAAAAACTCAATCCAACCTTCTGCTGCCTACAAGAAACGCACCTGAATAGTCAGAACAAACATAGACTCAAAATAAAAGGCTGGAGGAAAATCATCCAAGCAAACAACACCCAAAAAAAAGCAGGAGTGGCCATATTAATATCAGATGATGCAAACTTTATACTTAGGAAAGTTGTAAGGGACAAAGATGGACATTTTGTATTAATCAAGGGATATGTACAGCAGGAAGAAATCACCCTCCTAAACATATATGCACCGAATGAGGGGCCAGCAAAATATTTAATACAACTGTTGACAAATCTGAAAAATAATATCAATAACAACACAATAATTGTGGGAGACCTCAACACGGCATTGTCAACACTAGACAGGTCAACCAGACTGAAAACCAACAAGAATATACTAGACCTGAGGAGAGAAATGGAAGAAAGAGGCCTAGTAGATATATACAGGACACTCCACCCCCAGAAGCCTGGATACACATTTTTCTCTAATGTACATGGGACATTCTCTAGGATAGACTACATGTTAGCACACAAAACATATCTCCATAATATCAAGAGGATAGAAATTTTGCAGGCTGCCTTTGCTGACCACAAAGCCCTGAAATTATATATAAACTACAAAGGGACACAGAAGAAAAAATTTAACACCTGGAAGTTAAATAGCCTCATACTGAATAATCAGTGGGTCCGAGATGAAATCAAAAAGGAAATCAAAACCTTCCTGAAAACAAATGACAATGGAGACACAAATTATCAGAACCTATGGGACACAGCAAAAGCAGTACTGAGAGGAAAATTTAAAGCTTTACAAGCACACATCAGGAAAGAAGAAGTGACATACCTGAGTAGCTTAATGACGCAGCTCATAGAATTAGAAAGTGCTCAACAAAAGGATCCAAAAATAGGGAGGCAGAAGGAAATAACAAAGCTGAGAGCAGAAATCAATCAAGTGGAAACCAGAAAAACCATCCAAAAGATCAACGAAAGCAGAAGTTGGTTCTTTGAAAAAATAAACAAGATTGATAGACCACTGGCAAAACTAACAAAGAAAGAAAGAGAGAGAAATTTGATAACTCGTATTAGGAATGAAAAAGGAGAGATCACTACTGATATGGTAGAGATTCAAAGGATAATCAGAAACTACTTTGAGAAACTCTATGCCACTAAAAATGAAAACCTGGAAGAAATGGATAAATTTTTGGAATCTTATAATCTTCCACGATTGAATGAAGAGGATGTAGCATATCTAAACACACCCATTACTATTGAGGAAATTAAGAAAGTAATCAAATGTCTGCCCAAAAACAAAAGCCCAGGCCCAGATGGATTTACTAATGAATTCTTTCAAACCTTTCAAGAGGAACTACTACCAATCCTGGCAAGACTCTTTCATGAAATTGAAAAAACAGGAAAACTTCCAAATAGCTTTTATGAAGCCAACATTACCTTGATACCTAAACCAGACAGAGATGCTACGAAAAAAGAAAATTACAGACCAATATCGCTGATGAATGCAGATGCAAAGGTCTTCAACAAAATCCTGGCAAATAGGATTCAATGCCTCATTAAGAAGATCATCCACTACGATCAAGTAGGTTGGTTTCATTCCAGGAATGCAAGGCTGGTTTAACATCCGTAAATCTATCAACATAATACACAACATCAATAGCAAGAAAAATAAAAATCACATGATCATATCAATCGACGCAGAGAAAGCATTTGACAAGGTCCAACACCCATTCTTGATCAAAACTCTCAGCAAGATGGGAATGGAAGGAACCTTTCTCAATATAGTTAAGGCCATCTACTACAAACCAGAGGCAAATATTGTCCTCAATGGAGAAAAACTGAAAGCCTTTCCTCTAAATTCTGGCACAAGACAAGGCTGTCCTCTCTCACCACTCCTATTCAACATAGCACCGGAAGTACTTGCTATAGCGATTAGGCAAGATAAGGATATCAAGGGAATCCAGATAGGAAAGGAAGAAGTCAAGCTCTCACTTGCAGATGACATGATACTCTACTTAGAAAACCCCAAAGACTCTATCAAAAAGCTTCTAGAAACAATAGACTCATATAGCAAGGTGGCAGGCTACAAAATTAACACACAAAAATCAATGGCCTTTCTATACACCAATACTAATAAGGAAGAAATGGACATTAAGAAAACAACTCCATTCACTATAGTGTCACACAAACTCAAATATCTTGGAATCAACTTGACTAAAAATGTGAAGGACCTATACAAGGAAAACTATAAAACTCTGCTCCAAGAAATAAGAGAGGACACGCGGAAATGGAAGCATATACCCTGCTCATGGATTGGCAGGATTAACATCATTAAAATGGCAATACTCCCCAAAGCACTCTACAGATTTAATGCGATCCCCCTAAAGATACCCATGACATTCTTCAAAGAAGTGGACCAGGTACTTTTGAAATTTATTTGGAACAATAAACACCCTCGAATAGCTAAAGCAATCATTGGGAAAAAGAATATGGGAGGAATTACTTTCCCCAACTTTAAACTTTACTACAAAGCAATAGTTATCAAAACAGCATGGTATTGGAATAAAGACAGGCCCTCAGATCAGTGGAATAAGCTTGAATACTCAGAGAATGTTCCCCAGACATACAATCATCTAATTTTTGATAAAGGAGCAAAAAATCCTAAATGGAACAAAGAAAGCCTCTTCAACAAGTGGTGTTGGCAAAACTGGGTAGCCACTTGCAAAAAATTGAACTTAGACCCCCAGCTAACATCATGTACGAAGGTAAAATCCAAATGGATTAAAGACCTCGATATCAGCCCCAAAACCATAAGATATATAGAACAATACGTAGGTAAAACACTCCAGGACATTGAGGATAAAGGCATCTTCAAGGAAGAAACTGCACTCTCCAAGCAAGTGAAAGCAGAAAATAACAGATGGGAATATATTAAGCTGAGAAGCTTCTGCACCTCAAAGGAAATAGTGCCCAAGATACAAGAGCCAGCCACTGAGTGGGAGAAACTATTCACCCAATATCCATCAGATAAGTGGCTAATCTCCAAAATATACAAGGCACTGACAGAAATTTACAAGAAAAAAACATCTTATCCCATCAAAAAATGGGGAGAAGAAATGAAGAGACACTTTGACAAAGAAGAAATACAGATGGCCAAAAGACACATGAAAAAGTGCTCCACATCACTAATCATCAGGGAGATGCAAATCAAAACAACTATGAGGTACCACTTCACATCACAGAGAATGGCACACATCACAAAGAATGAGAATAAACAGTGTTGGCGGGGATGTGGAGAGAAAGGAACTCTTATCAACTGCTGGTGGGAATGCCGTCTAGTTCAACCTTTATGGAAAGCGATATGGAGATTTCTCCAAAAACTGGAAATCGAGCTCCCATACGATCCAGCTATACCACTCCTAGGAATATACCCTAGGAACACAAAAATACAATACAAAAACCCCTTCCTTACACCTATATTCATTGCAGCACTATTTACCATAGCAAGACTCTGGAAACAACCAAGATGCCCTTCAACAGACGAATGGCTAAAGAAACTGTGGTACATATACACAATGGAATATTATGCAGCTGTCAGGAGAGATGAAGTCATGAAATTTTCCTATACATGGATGTACACGGAATCTATTATGCTGAGTGAAATAAGTCAGAGAGAGAGAGAAAAACGCAGAATGGTCTCACACATTTATGGGTTTTAAGAAAAATGAAAGACATTCTTGCAATAATAACTTTCAGACACAAAAGAGAAAAGAGCTGGAAGTTCCAGCTCACCTCAGGAAGCTCATCACAAAGAGTGATGAGTTTAGTTGGATAAATAACTACATTTTGAACTGTCCTAATAATGAGAATGTATGAGGGAAATTGAGAACCTGTTTATAGTACAGGCGGGGGTCGGGTGGGGAGGAGGGAAAAAAAAAAAAGAGAAAAGAGATACTCCCAGAGTTAAAGACTACATGCAATCAAATCCTGCATACCAAAGAGTACAAGCTAAAAGAGACCCAAGGAAAAACACCCCAATACATCCTCATTACAATGACAAATCCCATAGATAGAGATAGAATACTGAAAGCAGCAAGATCCAAAAAGGAAATTACATTCAAAGGAGGATCCCTAAGACTTACAGCAATCATGTCACAAGAAACTCTCAAGGCCAGAATACAGTGGTGGGATATTGTGACAAGACTGAATGAAATGAATGCCTCACCGAGAATACTGCACCCAGCCCGACTCATGTTCAGGTTTGAAGGAAGAATACATGGATAAACAACTGCTCAGAAACTTCACAGATGAAAAAACAGCCTTAAAAGAAAAACTGACAGGTCTACTCTAAAACAAGAGAGACCAACCAACACAGCAAAGATGACATTAAATCCTATGACAATCATCTCACTAAATGTCAATGGACTAAATTCACCAATTAAAAGACACGGAGTGACAAAATGGGTCAAAAAGATGAATCCAACCTTCTGCTGCCTACAAGAAACACATCTGAATAGTCAGAACAAACATAGACTCAAAATCAAAGGCTGGAGGAAAATCATCCAAGCATACAACACCCTCAAAAAAGCTGGGGTGGCCATATATTAATATCTGATGACACCAACTTTATACTCAGAAAAGTGGTAAGGGACAAAGATGGACACTATGTACAAATCAAGGGATATGTGCAACAGGAAGAAATCAAATTATTAAACATATATGCACCCAATGAGAGACCAGCAAATTATCTAATACAATTACTGACAAATCTGAAAGAAGAAATCAATAATAACACAATCATTGTGGGAGATCTCAACACGGCCCTATCAACACTTGATAGGTCAACCAGATTGAAACCCAACAAAAACATACTAGCCCTGAAAAGAGTAATGGAAGAAAGAGGACTAGTAGATATATACAGGACACTCCATCCCAAAAAACATGGATACACATTCTTTTCCAATGTACATGGGTCATTCTCCAGAATAGACTACATGCTGACACATAAAACATACCTCCAAAAAAATCAAGAGGATAGAAATCTTGCAGGCTACCTTTGCTGACCACAAGGCTCTGAAATTAGATGTGAACTACAAAGCCACACAGAAGAAAAACTTTAACAATTGGAAATTAAACAGCCTGCTACTGAACAACCAGTGGGTCCGAGATGGAATTAAAAAGGAAATTAAAACTTTCCTGAAAACAAATAATAATGAAGACACAAACTGTCTGAATCTATGGGACACAGCAAAAGCGGTCCTGAGAGGAAAATTTATAGCTCTATAAGCACACATCAGGAAGAAAGAAGGGGCATACCTGAATAACTTAATGACACAGCTTATAAAATTAAAAAATGACCAACAAAAGGAACCAAAAATAGGGAGACAAAAGGAAATAACAAAGTGAAAGCAGAACTCAAGAAGTGGAAAACCAAAAAACGATCTGAAAGATCAACGAAAGCAGAAGTTGTTTCTCTGAAAAAATAAACAAGATTGATAGACCATTGGAAAAACTCACAAAGAAAGAGAGAGAAATCTGATAACCCGTATTAGAAATGAAAAGGGGCAGATCACGACAGATATTGCAGAGATCCAAAGGGTAATCAAAGACTATTTTGAGAAACTTTATGCACTAAACATGAGAACCTAAAACAAATGGAAAAATTCTTGGACACTTTTAACCTTCCACATTTAAGTAAGGAGGATGTAGCATATCTAAACACCCCCATCACTACTGAGGAAATTGAAACTGTAATCATACATCTGCCCAAAAAGAAAAGCCCAGGTCCAGATGGATTTCCTAATGAATTTTTTCAAATCTTTCAAGAGGAGCTACTACCAATCCTACCCAAGCTCTTCCATGAAATTGAAAAAACGGGAACACTCCCAAACAGCTTTTATGAAGCCAACATCATCTTGATACCAAAACCAGACAGAGACGCTGCCAAAAAAGAAAATTATAGACCAATATCCCTGGTGAATGCTGATGCAAAGATCTTCAACAAAATCCTGGCAAATAGGATCCAATTCATCATGAAGAAGATTATACATTACGACCAAGTAGGTTTCATCCCAGGAATGCAAGAATGGTTTAACATCCATAAATCTATCAACATCATACACAACATCAACAACAAGAAAAATAAAAATCACATGATCATATCAATAGACACAGAGATCATTTGATAAGATCCAACACCCATTCTTGATCAAAACTTTCAGCAAGATGAGAATGGAAGGAACCTTTCTCAATCTAGTTGAAGCCATCTACCACAAGCCAATGGCAAATATTATCCTCAATGGTGAAAAACTAAAAGCCTTTCCTCTAAATTCGGGTACAAGACAAGGCTGTCCACCTCACCACTCCTCTTCAACATAGTACTGAAAGTTCTTGCTATAGCGATCAGGCAAGAAAAAGATATCAAGGGAATCCAGATAGGAAAGGAAGAAGTCAAGCTCTCACTGTTTGCAGAGGACATGATACTCTACTTAGAAAACCCTAAAGACTCTACTAAAAAGGTTCTAGAAACAATAGACTCATATAGCAAGGTGGCAGGCTACAAAGTCAACCTACAGAAATCAATGGCCTTTTTATATACCAATAATGATAGGAAAGAGATGGAAGTCAGGAAGGCAGTCCCATTCACAATAGTGCCACACAAACTCAAATATCTTGGAGTCAACTTGACCAAAGATGTGAAGGACCTATACAAAGAAAACTATAAAGCCCTGCTCCAAGAAATAAGAGAAGACACACGGAAATGAAAACACATACCGTGCTCATGGATTGGCAGGATTAACATAATTAAAATGGTAATACTCCCCAAAGCATTATACAGATTTAATGTGATCCCCTTAAAAATACCCATGACATTCTTCAAAGAAGTGGATCAAACACTTATGAAGTTCATCTGGAACAATAAACACCCTCGAATAGCTAAACCACTCCTAGGAAGAAGGAAAATGGGAGGCATTACTTTCCCCAACTTTAAACTGTACTACAAAGCAATAGTTATCAAAACAGCATGGTATTGGAATAAAGACAGACCCTCAGATCAGTGGAATAGGCTTGAGTTCTCAGACATTGTCCCCCAGACATACAATTACCTAAGTTTTGACAACAGAGCAAGAACTCCTAAGTGGAGCAGAGAAAACCTCTTCAACAAGTGGTGCTGGCAGAACTGGTTAGCACTTGCAAAAAAGCGAATATAGACCCCCAGTAAACATCATGTACGAAGGTAAAATCCAAATGGATTAAAGACCTTGATATCAGACCTGATACCATAAGGTATATAGAACAACATGTCGGTAAAACACTTCATGACATTGAGCCTAAAGGCATCTTCCAGGAAGAAACTGCACTTTCCAAACAAGTGGAAGCAGAGATCAACAGATGGGAATACATTAAACTGAGAAGCTTCTGCACCTCAAAAGAAACAGTGCCCAGGATACAAGAGTCACCCACCGAGTGGGAGAAACTATTCACCCAACACCCTTCAGATAAGGGGCTAATATCCAAAATATACAGGGCACTGACAGAACTTTACAAGAATAAAACATCTAATCTTATAAAAAAAAATGGGGAGAAGAAATGAACAGACACTTTGATAAAAAAGAAATACAAATGGCCAAAAGGCACATGAAAAAATGCTCCTCATCACTAATCATCAGGGAGATGCAAATCAAAACGAAGATGAGATACCACCTCACACCACAGAGATTGGCACACATCATAAAGAATGAGAACAGTCATTGCTGGTGGGGATGTGGAGAGAAAGGAACTCTTATCCACTGCTGGTGGGAATGCCGTCTAGTACAGCCTCTATGGAAAGGCATATGGAGATTCCTCCAAAATCTGGAAATTGAGCTCCCATTCGACCCAGCTATTCCACTCCTAGCGATATACCCTAAGAACACAAGAATACAATACAAAAACCCCTTCCTCACACCTATATTTATTGCAGCACTATTCACAATAGCCAGATTCTGGAAACAACCAAGATGCCCTTCAACAGACGAATGGCTAAAGAAACTATAGTATATATACACAATGGAATATTATGCAGCCGTCAGGAGAGATGAAGTCATGAAATTTTCCTATACATGGATGTACATGGAATCTATCATGCTGAGTGAAATAAGTCAGAGGGAGAGATACACAGAATAGTCTCACTGATCTATGTGTTTTAAGAAAAATAAAAGTCATTTTTGTAACAATCCTCAGACACAATGAGAGGAGGGTTGGAACACCAGCTCACTTCATGAAGCTCACCACGAAGAGCGGTGAATACAGCTATAGAAATAACTACAGAGAGAACTACCATAATCATATGAATGAATGAGGGAACTGGAAAGCCTGTCTGAATTACAGGTGGTGGTGGGATGGGATGGAGGGAGATTTGGGACATTGGTGGTGGGAATGTTCCACTGGTGAAGGGGATGTTCTTTACATGACTGGAACCTAATCACAATCATTTATGTAATCAAGATGTTTAAATAAAGAAAAATGAGAAAAAAGTAAATAGCTCAACTTTTTTTATTGTCTGGGAAATACAAATCAAAATTACACTGACATATCACCTCTCTCTTATGAGAAAATCCTATATTAAAGTAAATGGTATTGGAGAGGTCTGCAATAAAAGAAATTCATCCATTGTTGGAAGAAAAATAACCTGATGCATCTTTTATGCAAACCAGAATAAAGATTACTCTAAAAATAATAACAATAGAGCAACACATGATCAACAATTCCATTTCTAGTTATTTTCCCCCTAATAAAATGGAAATGGTCATTTGGAAGTATATACACCTACATTCAGAGCAGCAATAAACACAATAGAAAAGAACTGGAAGCAACCTAAGTACCTGTTGGCAGAAGATTGGACATAATGATTTTAAGAACCATTTTGCTTAAGCCAGTGTTATTCATTCCAACCCACATATTCTTCTTCTATAGCTATATAATTGAGGAATTTCTAAATGTGTTATATTCAAAAATGTATATGGAGTAATAGTACAGTTGGTAGGCTGCTTGCCTCATAAGCTATCAACCTAGATTTGATACCCAGCTTTTCCTTTAGTCTCGACCCCACTAGGAGTGATCCCTGAGCACAGAGCCAGGAGTTATCCCTAAGCACCAGTGGGTATTGCCCCCCAAAAAAAAAACAAAAACAAAAACAACAATTCCAAATTCTTCCAGAAAACTCAGAGCTATAATGTCAGAAAAACTATAGCTCTTTTGGCTCCAACATTATCTATAAGAATGCACTCATGAGGAAATTGTGAGTTTATAATATGGTCATCTAAAGAAATAACTAAAATTGAAGTCTTCATGATTTCATACTATTCAATTCTCACTTTCTCTGGTTTATAGTTGTGGATTAAAAAGCATTCAACAGATGTTTAGCAGTTTTCATGTTTCAAAACTATAGCTATAAGAACAAAATGTCCCATATAAGCAGGTATGTTGCCTAAAACAAACTCACAGAAATGTTTTTCTTAGGCAATGTTTCACTCAAAATACATCATTAACAGAGTTAGAATTCTACATAGTGCCTGCTTTAGGACGAAATTTAGTATGGATGGATATTTCATGTGATTACCTGCTAGATCTTCATTCACTTATCATTTGCATCCAGTCTTTCTTACACTACTCTTATATATATATATATATATATATATATCCTTCATCTAAAAAGTTCAAAAGGTATATATGTGACTCATGCCTGTATAACCATACCTTTACATCCTGGGACCATGGTCACTAGTTCAAAGATGAACAACATGGCTCAAAACAAAATAGTTATAAACTTACTATTTCAAAGCTCCAACTTTATTTAGTTTTGTTTTTACATTTTATTATTCCACTATGATTTAGCAAGTTGTTTTTAATACAGTTGTTTAAGATATTAAATGTTCAAATACCAGTCCCACCACCAGTGTGATCTTCCCTTCAGCAGTGTCCCCAATCTCCCACCCATTATCATAGCCTGTCTCCTTACAGGCACAAATAAATTTATTTTATATTGTTGTTACAACACAAAGGCAAATAGAATTCTCAAAATTAAATAAAAAAGGATCAATTGGAAAGAATTGTTATAGCTCTCGATGGCATTATTAAAGAATGTCTAAGGATTTACCAGGATGTGGCTATGCTAGTTGAGCCTTTTGTATTACTGGTTAGGCTCACTGTACTTGGTAGATTTTTATGCAACTTTCCCATCAGATATCCTGTGTTTCTCTTGTATCGCTCCTCAGTTGCATCCTGCTGATAAACATATATGTCGCATAGCATCCATAAGATGGTGGTATGGGATCGCATACCTAATACAGCCCAACAATAGTGGGCTGACACTTCTATCAAATTTTGAGGTGTCCAGGATTTATAGAGCTGAAACAAATTTGGTGGTTTGATAAGTTTTAGTTGAAGAGTTGAACTGTTTATGTCAGAGGGTATAGGATGTGGCCCAGGGTTTCTGGTGTTCATACAGAAAGCAGAGTCTGCCCACACCCCTTCTAAGAATGCTGCACTGGTCTCAGCTCTGACCAGCGTACCTGGAAGATATCTACAGCCATTATTTTTATTTGGAACTTAATAGGGGAGCTTGACATTTTTTTCTGACAAGAAGATAGCAATATGGGTGGAGTTGGTGGGTTTTTAGATGGTAGGATGAATGTAAGGAACTTAACCCAACCCCATTCCAAGAAGAGTTTCAGGGTTGAAAACCCTGTAGTCTGGTCCCAAATGATAAGGTTCAGCTAGTTATTCATGGTATTTGAATTTGGGTGAGGAGCTGGGCTATTTCTGTTGGAGGGTGTTGGGCTTCAGGCTTTATTTTGAATGACTTTATTCTCATGTGGTTTGCTTTTAGCTGATGCTTACCTTTTCAAGCAAAGCTTTTCTTACTCTGCTTTTGGCATCCTGTTTCATTTGTTTGGATCTTTTGGAAAAGAAAATCAACCTCAAACTTGGGTTGTGCACTTTTTTTTTGTTTGTTTTTCTTTGCTTTGATCATTTCTACCCCCACCTCCTCTAGCCAACTCTTTCCATGTCTTATTTTTTTAGACTCACAATATCCATGAACCATCCAAACAATAGCAAAAAAATGTTAAAGAAGCATCAGGAGGACGTAGGCACTAGGTGGAATTTAGTTGGTTTCTTACAGGTTCTTTGCAAAAACAGAAAAACAAAAATTAAATAAAACAACTACGATTAAAATTCAGTCAACCCAGCACATTTCTTTTTCTTTTATAGTTTTGTAGACATTCTGCACATCAAAACAGTTTACTGACTTTGTCAAGTTTGTCTGTCCCTTGTAACTCTTTGGCACAAAGCTAAACATTCAGTTTGAACTGACTTATATTAAAAAAGAGAAAATAAGCTTGTAGTTACATTTCCAGAAACATCTAGGATGGAAGTTGCCTTTGGGATGAACATAATTCTGTAATCAAATTTTATCTGAAGAACCCATTTTAATCTGTCTTTTGTTATTTCCACTTTGTTAAATTTATGGTAAGAATTTTTATGCCGATATTGAAAAAATCAGGATTAAAGAGCCTTTCTAACTAGAAGAAAAAGAACATAGATTTCATGCTTCTATTTGTCTTATTTCTCTCCAAAAGTACTTTCTGCTTATAAACATATATGTCGCAAAGCATCAATAAAATGGTGGCTTGGGATCACATATCTAATACAACATTTAACTCTACTTTTCAGTGTTAACTAATTCAATCACAAGTCAAGTCGTTGAAAATCCCAAAACGGATGCTCTCATAGAGGAAATATGAGTATACCCCAAGTTCAATTAGAGGAGTCATAAAAGCCATCTCTTTGGGACTATAAGATCTAGTCTCTCTCAGAAAAAAAGAAGGGGGCACAGAAATCACAGACCTGTCTGTTAAGTACAAAAGGCCCTACCACATTAAACACACATATATACACACACATTTCAGGGTATTCTTCTGATTCCTTGTTATGTCAACCTATTCTTCTATGTGGTAAGAACAAAGATAAGACTAGAAATCCCTCTGCTCTCTGACTCATCAAAATTTCTACTTCCAGCCTTTCTCATGTGTTTCCAATAGACATATGCACTGTACTCATAGGCCACTGAAATAAGCCCAACAGATTTTTTTTGTATATTCTAAACATAAATTTACTCAATAAAAGCCTTGATAATCTTCAGATTAAATTTTAACCAATACAAGATACACTGTATATCATTATGCCATCAATATAGTCTGTGTTTCCTTAAAGAAGTCACTCTTCTATGCCATATTTTCTTACACTGTAAAAATGATCTTTGTAAGCATGTGGTTTCTCTTTGATATAACATTCTATGTGTCATGATTTTCTATGATGGGCATGTTTAGGGTTGTTTTATGATGCTAAATGTTAAACCTGAATTCCTTTATTCCCAAATAGTGCCCAAATGCAGATATACCCAAAGTATCAAATCCTCAAGAAGTGCCCAAATGTAGACATACCCAAAACAACATACAAATCTGTGCTCTCCACCTAATCCTGACACAAGTAACTATTTCTCTGAGGAGGCAATTAACCTTGGTCTTCAAATGACTACTTATAAAACAAGTAATAATCTCCTTATCTCCTCTGTTTTTTTTTTTTTTTTTTTTTTTTTTTTGTAATAGTGCTGCTTAAGATCAATGGCCATGCTCCACAGATTCACGACTAATCTTGAAAGAGAAGCAAGCCAAACCACAAAAATTTAGAGGTACATTGGTCTTCCAGCTGAAAACTCTAGGGCTATGTCCCTGTCTTATTAAGCCCCAACAGCTGCTGACAAGCCAATGGCCCAATTTCACTGCTTTATAAATAATCTCTATAGAGAAACCAAACCAATAAAAACTTTAGATATACCAGTTTGGGAACTGTAAACTTGAGAGTCTTTCTGGAGGAGGCAGGCAATATCCCCTTCCCTCACCAGAAGGCCTAGCAGCCACAACCACACCCCATAGCCACTACCAAGGAAGAAACATTACTGAAGTATGTGACCGTATACTCTGCCACATGACATTTTCCAATTTCTTAGTACTGTCAATATGGTAGAAGCACAACAAATCAAGTGATAAAGTAGCATCAAAGTCAATACAACTCAATAAACTATAATAACAAAAAAGGCTCAGTTATGAACATACAGCTTAGTAAATAAATCCCCAGATTTTTTAAATTTTTACTCCATTGCAATATATAACACTTTTTTTGAAGTATTTTTTGATAATTTGATTGACCATTTAGTTATAGCAAGCAAAATAAAGTAATTCATTTTGTATCTTCTAAGGAAGTACACTTCAGGCATGGGTGAGGAACGGGATAATGGTGAAGCGAAGATTACACTGGTGATGGTATTGGGGTTGAATAATTAAATGCCCAACTTAACTACATTATGAACAACTTTACATTTAAAAAATAAAAAAGCGGGGCTGGAGCAGTGGCGCAGGCCGTAGGTGTCTGCCATATGCTCACTAGCCTAGGACAGACCTTGGTTTGATCCCCACATTCCATATGGTCCTCCAAGCCAGGAGCGATTTCTGAGCGCATAGCCAGGACTAATCTGTGAGCGTCACCGGGTGCTGCCGAAAAACAAAAAAGCAAACAAAAAAAATCATAATAATACCCCTTAACAGCTATTATAAGACTGAACTTTAGGGGCCAGTGAGGTGGCGCTAGAGGTAAGGTGTCTGGCTTGCAAGCGCTAGTCAAGGAAGGACCGCGGTTTGATCCCCTGGCATCCCATATGGTCCCCCCAAACCAGGGGCAATTTCTGAGCACTAAGCCAGGAGCAGCAAACAGGTTGTGGCCCAAAAACAACAACAACAACAAAAAGACTGAACTTAGAGGGCTGGAAAGATAGCATGGAGCAGGGCGTTGCCTTGCATGCAGAAGGATGGTGGTTCGAATCCCGGCATTCCATATGGGTCCCCTGAGCCTGCCAGGAGTGATTTCTGACCATAGAGACAGGAGTAAACCCTTGAGCATCTGCCAGGTGTGACCCCCCCCAAAAAAAAAAAGACTGAACTTTAAGTAACTTAAAAATTTACCATTATAGAAAAAATTAAAATGCATTTATTAAGGGAAGTAAATACAAGGTTGCAGACAAATGTGGAATTCTCATGTTTATGTATCTAAACATAAAATAAAAGTTATCAAAGTTTCCGATAAACTCCCTGAGCTAATGTCCTAGGAGGATATTGCTCCTCATTAAGATGCCCAAGGCATAACCCAGTGAAAGGATAGAGACGAACAGAACATTTTCCTTTACAATATGTTGCTAGTCTTTGGGGGTTCTTTATTTTTCCATTTATTTTTTTCCATTATTTTCCATTATAATAAATGATTATACTATGTGGCCTAGTAGTAAGCCCTATTTTATAATTTATAGGCATATATTCTACTGAAATCTTTTGTTTTCTTGTTAGAAGAAAAGTTGGTTTTCTCTACCTTATGGTCTTTTTGGGTTCTCTAGGAAACTTAACCTGAGCAGAATATTATGTCTGAGTAGAGAGCCCAGAATCCCCTGGGTTCTTATTGCTGTATATCTTTGGTATGCCGAAAATAATGTTTTTGTTCAAGAATCATTTTCAAGTCACTGCCCAGGCCTCTGCACAGAAACATGTACCGTTTTGTCATTATTTTCTGTCTGACTGTGTTTGAGCACAGATACATTTCCCCCACAGCATCAAAATGCTCTTCCGCACTCTTGTTCATCAAAGATATGAACAGCCTTACAGCAAAACTAATTTCGTGAGTATCTGCCCTGTTTTGTGAACTTAATTCATATTTTTTCATATAGAAATGCAAGAAAAACAATTACATAAACAAAGTCAAAGATGAACATGAGTGGGTCTAATATCTGACTCTCTAGACAAAAGAAGGGCGGAAAAGTCAGTTAGTGAGATCTTAGTACTAGCCAACTTTTAAATCATTGTCAATTAAATTTAAATAAAAGTCCTAAGCATGCAGAGGCCGTGCTATTTCCATGTTATAAGATTATAAAACAGCTTGTTCAGTACTGCTTAATGTTAGTTAGTAGCTGAGATAGGACTTGAACTCAGGATTCTTTTGGCTTAAAAACTTGTTCTTTCCCTCCTTCCATTTCTACAGATATTCAAACCCAAGTAATACAATATTGAGCGGGTGTACCTCCTTTCTAATTTAGGTTCTCAGAGCTGCATCTATAAAATTTCCAATATGAAACCAGGGCTTCTTTCTGTAACATTTCAAAATGTCCCTGAAAGAATTTATTTTTCCCTCTGAAACAAACTCTCAAAGAGAATTTTAATATTATGCTGACTTGAGAGCTGATTAAACTCCACATTTAAAATAAAATAGCTCCCCCTACAGTTTGTGCTCTGCACCTCCTCTGCTTGGGCAAAGGAAACCCAGAATCCTTACTTCACAAGCAGAGCGGGGCACCTCATTGACATGAATACTTTTGAGTTTTCTTAAGAGAGGGATCAGAACAGTGCCATTCAGGACAAGGAAATGCCCCCCTATAACACTTTCCTCCTTTTTGGCAGAATAAATCTAAAATTGCAGAGTTTTGTGCTGACATTGTCTGTCTCCAAATTGGTAGGAAAGGGTGCCTTTTGGATACTGAATTCCCTTCTGACTTCTTTGCGGGCTGGCAAGGGCAGCCTGTTAGCTTTCCAAGAGCTGAGATTCCCCTGTGACATCACAAGTCCCAGCTCAGACCTTTGTCCAAGACTTCCATTGAACTAACTAGACCCTTGCATGACTGCATCAGTGTCACCTCTGGACTGAGGATTGACATGCATTCCCATGGGTTCACGAAAAGACTATGCCACAGATGATGCATGTTGCTGGGAACTTTCTTAGAATGACACTGGACGCTTAGGCATTCTGGGGAAATACATGGATTTGAAGTACACTAATGCCATTTGCTTGTATTGCGACATCCCCTCTCCTCATATCATAACCCACTCCTCAAAAGGAGCAACAAATCATCTCTAGTCCTGTCAGCTTAGCTCATATGCAGCATTCCTTGGGCATGGAGAACTGAGGTGGGGGCTCCTCGTTCCCAGCAAAACACCCTACCTAAATAGACGTAATAAGTATCTCCCACCTCATCCTAACCTCCCTCTTTCCACCCCACTTGTTAATTATAATTAACAGGGATAATGATGGAAAAATATTCAGTGTCATGTGAAATATAAAACATCAAAATAGTAATGTGAGTGTAATAATGAGTGTATATTCACATAGACTTAACTACTCTAGTAGCAACCTGGCATATAATAGATCTCTCTTTTTTTCAATTAGTTCCTTTTTTATTGATGATGTTCCATGCTGTTTTCAATTAAATATTTCATTTAATCCTTAAAACAGCATTATGAGATCAATTTTACTAATAGACTCATTTGCAGAGGAGGAAAATGAAACATTTTTTAATTTTTTTATTTTAATTTTATTGACACCATGGTGATTTACAAAGGCCTTCATAGTTGGGTTTCAGACATACAATTAATTAGGGCCAATCCCACCATTAGTCTACCACCCTCACCACTGTGCCCCAAATGTATCCCATACCACTTCTCATTCCCCAGCCTGCCAGTATAACAGGTCCATTATAAGTTTAGAGTTTAAAAGTCTGGGGCTCCATTCCATTGTTATTGCTTTTGGTTTGGATATTTAGTTCTGTCTATTTATAACACTATCAATACAACTCAGAATGTTTTTCCCATCCTTTCACATTAGAGTTTCTTCTCTTCCACTCAGTTTCTTTCCTTCTCTTCACTATATTCTGAGGACAAGGTTGGTTGAGACAATTCCCATTTAGACCATTGCATTTCTTCATACATACTACATGAAAGTATTATTATTCTATATTTATCCTTCTTCTCTGGCTTACTTCATTTAACATAGTATATTCTAGTTCCATCCATGAAGCTGCAAATTGCATGACTGCATCATTCTTTACAGAATGTATTATTCCATTGTATATATGTACCACATCTTCACGATCCACTCATCTATGGTTGGACATCTAGGTTAATTCCAAGTCTTGGGTATTGTACTGAATGCTATAGTGAATATCAACGTGCATAACTCTTTTGGGGTGTTTTACTGCCAGTGTTTTTCTGTCCTGGGAATATACACCCAAATGTGGGACTGCTAGGTCATATGGTAGATCTATTCTTAGTTTACTGAAAACCCTCCACACTGTTTTCTATAGGGGTTGGGCCAGGCAGCAGTCCTACCAACAGTGGATGAGGGCTCCTTTCTCACTACATTCCTGCCAACAGCTATTATTCCCAGTATTTTTGATATGTGCCATCCCACTGGTAGAAAATGATATCTCATTGTTGTCTTGATTTGGATTATCCTAATGATAGGTGATGATGAGCGTTTTTTCATGTGCCTGTTGGCCATCTGTTGGTCTTCCTCAGAGAAGTATCTGCTCAAAACCAGAGCAATAGCACAGTGGTAAGGCATTTGCCTTGCATGCGGCTGAACCAGGATAGACCTGCGTTCAATTCCCAGCATCCCACAAAGTCCCTCAAGCCTGCCAGGAGCGATTACTTAGCATAGAGCCGGGAATAACCCCTGAATGGTGCCAGGTTTGGCCCAAAAACCTAAATAAATAAATGTTGTTAAAAAAGAGAGAAAAGTATTTGCTCATCTCCTCTCCCTCTTTTTTCTTTCTTTCTTTCTTTCTTTCTTTCTTTCTTTCTCTTTCTTTCTCTTTCTTTCTTTCTTCTCTTTCTTTCTTTCTTCTTTCTTTCTTTCTTTCTTTCTTTCTTTCTTTCTTTCTTTCTTTCTTCTTTCTTTTCTTTCTCTTTTCTTTCTTTCTTTCTTTCTTTTTCTTTCTTTCTTTCTTCTTTCTTTCTTTCTCTTTCTTCTTTCTTTCTTTTTCTTTCTTTCTTTCTTTCTCTTTCTTTCTTTCTTTTTCTTTCTTCTTCTCTTTCTTTTTCTTCTTCTTTCTTTCTTTCTTTCTTTCTTTCTTTCTTTCTTTCTTTCTTTCTTTCTTTCTTCTTCTTTCATTCTTTCTTTCTTTCTTTCTTTCTTTCTTTCTTTCTTTCTTCAGTTTTGGGATCACACTTGGTGATACTCAGGGATTATATCTGGCTATGTGCTCAGAAATCACTCCTGGCTTGGGGGAACCATATGGGATACCAGGGAATCAAACCTCAGTTAGTCCTAGGTCAGGAAGTGCAAAGAAAATGACCTACTGCTGCGCTACCGCTCCAGCCCCATCTCTCTCCATTTCTAATGGGATTTTTAGGATTTGTAGAGTTAACCTTTATAAATAATTTATATATCCTAGATATCAAACCTTTTTCTATGTGTTGAGTAAAAATAATTTTTCTCATTCTGTTAGCTCTTCTAATTTTTTTTATTCCCCCCCTCTACCCACCTTGTTACTCTGTCAACTAGCAAGGCAACATTCTGCTGCTGTGTAATAACCATAGTATTTCCGGGGGTGGGGGTGGGATTTGTTTTTGTTTTGTTTTATATTTCAAATAGTTCCCAATATATCTTTATTCCTTTTGCTTATTTATTGTAATCCTTAAAATGTATCTTTTCTTTCATTGAATTTTGATTTAAAATCTTTTTATAATGTATTAATTATAATTTATTATTTTATTTATTTTTATTAATATTTTATTTAACATCTTTATTAAAAATATGATTGTAGTTGGATTTCAGTTATTTAAAGAACACCCCCTTTCACCAGTGCAACATTCCCATCACCAATGTCCCAAATCTCCCTTTTCCTCACCCCACCGCCACCTGTACTTAACACAATCTTTCTACTTCCCTCATTCATTCACATTGTTATGATAGTTCTCAATGTAGTTATTTTTCTAACTGCTCTTATCACTCTTTGTAGTGAGCTTCATGTTGTGAGCTGAACCTTCCAGCCCTCCTCACTTTTGTCTCTGAGAATTATTGCAAAAAGTCTTTTATTTTTCTTAAAACCCATCGATGAGTGAGACTATTCTGCATCTATCTGTTTTTCTCTAGCTTATTTCACTCAGCATAATAGATTCCACGTACATCCATGTATAGGAAAATTTCATGACTTCATCTCTCCTGACAGCTGCATAAGAGTTCATTGTATATATGTACCACAGTTTATTTAGCCATTCATCTTCTGCAGGGCATCTTGGTTGTTTCTAGAGTCTGTCTATTATAAATAGTGCTGCAATAAATATGGGTGTGAGGAAGGGATTTTTGTATTGTATTTTTGTGTTCCTAGGGTATAACTCTTCTAATTTTAAAGCATGCGTTTTTACTTTTTTTTTTTGGGGGGGGGACACACCTGGTAACACTCAGGGGTTATTCCTGACTATGTGCTCAGAAATCTCTCCTGGCCTGGGGGACCATATGAGATGCCAGGGGATCTAGCCATGGTCTGTCCTAGGCTAGCACCAACAAGGCAGACACCCTATCATTCTACACTTCTGCTTCGGTTCCAAGCCATGCTTTTTTGCTCTACAGAAACTCTTTAGTTTGATGTAGTTCCATTTATTCAGGATTGATGCCTAAATTTGAATAGGGATTGCATTGAATCTAGAGTAGTTTAGGTAACATGGTCATTTTGTTATTGATTCTTTCCATCTATTAGCATGGAATGTTCTTCCATTTCCTTAGGTCTTCTTCAATATCTTTCTAAAATGTTTTGAAGTTTTCAGGGTATAGATCTCTCACCTCTCTTGTTATGTTGATTTTTAGTTGATAGTTTGGGATACTATTTCAAATGGCTAATCTTTCTCCTCTGAGTTGTTATTTGTATAAAGGAACACAAAGGTCTTTTTCTCCAAATTGGAAAAGAGGGACTCAAACTATCTTTATTTTTCAATGACATGATGATATACATCAAAGACCCTAAAGAGTCCACAAAAAGTCTCCTAAAAACTGTAAACTAATATAGCAAAGTGGCAGGCTACAAATTCAATATAGTTGGAAGCTGAAATTCTAAGAAGTACTTTAATTTGCCAGTGTCAGATAGGTATGGAGTATAGCTTACAGAATTAAAACTTTGATTTATAAACTCCAAGATCATGTTCTTAACACTCTTTAGTACTGCTTCCTCAACTCAAATAAACTTGTGAAGCAGCGATTCACAATAAAAAGTACAGACAGGCAAAATTAATATCCAGAACCTTGAGAAAATGAAAGTTCTAATGATACATCCATCCTCAGTAAAGTTGTCCTTTAAAGTCACAAGTTTCCTCTTTTATTCATGACTGTACATGAGAGTTAACGTGTGGGAAATTATTTGGGACTTTTAAAGCATTTCCGCATAGGTATATTTTTATTAGATTTTTCCAAGGAATCTATGAGAAACAGAGAACAAGGATTAGTATTACTTCTAGAAAAAAAAAAAAACAGGATTTAAAACATTAAATGACATGGCCAGATCCTATATCTTAAAGAGAAAAGTTTCCAGTTCTCTTTTCTACCCCCTTGAGATGCTTGATGAAGGGACAGGTAGAAACTTCAGTCCTTCCATTGTCCACCTATAGCCAAACTTGGTGATTTATGTCTGCCTTTCTCCAACTTGGTTATAGATAAACTGTCCTTTATCTAAATGCCTCTGCTTGAAGGAAGATTAAGTCACTTCTTTATACTAATGTTACTTTCCTGACCATGTTTGATGAACAGCTTCTTCCGAAAATTCTCTTGTCCTGTTGAAAGTGAGGAGAAATGGAGAAAATCACAAGGCAAGAAGGATGAGGAATGAATAAGTGTATGGCACATTATATTGCCTAAATTTGTAAATTTTTTAAAATTATCTTTATTTAAACACCATGATTACAAATATAATTGTAGTTGTATGATTACAGTCATGTAAAGAACACCCCCCTTCACCAGTGCAGGATTCCCACCACCAATTTCCCAGATCTACCTGCTCCCCACCCCACCCACACCTGTACTCGAGACAGGCTTTCTTTTTCCCTCATTCATTCACATTGTTATGATAGTTTTCAGTGTAGTTATTTCTCTAACTGCACTTATTACTCTATGTGGTGAGCTTCATGTCATTAGCTGTACCTACATGGGAAGATGGGGGGAAGTAAGGGTTGGGACTGAGGCAGTAAAATATTAGAAATGAGCTTTGTAGGGCAGTATCAAGGTCGCAGTACAAGATTGATATTATGGATATATAGAATATATGCACACAATACTATCAATATGAAAACAAGGAGAAAAAAGTTCCACTGACTGTCCCAACATAAACCAGTGCTAGAAAGGCCCGCCCTCTTCCCAGAGCGCATTCCCATTAGTGTAGGGAGAGGTAGGGGGAAAGCCTGTTGACCCCTAAAGTGTCCACCTAGACTGGCGCCAGGGAAGGCCTGAAGTCCAGGGGAGAAAAACCCTATACCTGGCAAGAGCTGGTCTCCAGAATCAAAGAGGAAACTGGAAGCCAGATGTGTGCCCGCCCTCCTCCCCTTGCACCTCCCCGCTGGAGTACGGAGGGATGGGGGAAGCCTGAGGACCACTAAGAGTCCACCTGAACCCACTTCTGGCCATCTGAGCTGGCACCCAGGGAAGGCCTGGAGTCAGGGGGAAAAGACAAGGATGGCTGGGGGCCTGCCAAGCCTCCCAGCACTCCCCAGGCTAGGGAGAAAGGCTCTGGTATGGGGCCTCCCAAGACCCCATACCTGGCAAGAGCTGGTCTCCAGAATCAAAGAGGAAACCGGAAGCCAGATGTCTGCCCGCCCTCCTCCCCATGCACCTCCCTCCTGGAGTACGGAGGGAACGGGGGGAAGCCTGAGGACCACTAAGAGTCCACCTGAACCCACTTCTGGCCATCTGAGCTGGCTCCCAGGGAAGGCCTGGTGTCAGGGGAAAAAGACAAGGGAGGCTGGGGGCCTGACAAGCCTCCCAGCAGTCCTCAGGCTAGGGATAAGGGCCCTGGTATGGGGCCTCCCCAAACCCTATACCTGGCAAGAGCTAGCTGTTTCCTACTTTTTAGATTATTAGAGGAGCCATCTTGATTTCTGTAAATATGGGGGTGTACTGCAAAATTACTCTATTGGTAAGGCTGTAGATTGCTTCTTACAATGTGCAGAAATGGAATTCAGGGGTTACAAGATAAGCATGACCTCAGAGAGTAGCGGAGCTGCTGCGCTTTTCGGGTGTGGGTCCTGGAGAGATAATAGTCCTTGGTGTCTATAGGCTGGCTCAGCAGAAAAGAGCATGAATTTGTTTTAAGTGAGAATTGATGTTCAAGCCATGACTAGTTCTTTCATGTAAATTGTCAGTAGAATGACACGCTGAGAGATCCTGTGGCCCTGAGTTGCACCATTTAGACCTGTTTTTCATGGCAAGACTAGTGTAATCTTATAAAAATGCAAGTCCCTTGTTAGCTTTAAGGTTTTTCAAAGCTACTGAAGATGCTTAGGATTAAGACACTAAATCTTTATAATAGCATACACCCCAGTTGACCTTTCCAAATTCTTAGGTGTCTTCTTTACATACTGCTTTTCCTCTCTAAAACTGCACCTTGATATATTTACCCAGTGTACAATAATTCTTTTAAATGCAATCACCACGTTTGCACCAGACCAGGTCCATATATTCTTTTCTTGAAAGAGATGTAAACCAAGCTAAGAAAAATCATGGGTATACTGGTCACACTGCTAAAAGCTGGCAAATTCAGGAGGAAAGGGCAAGCGAAGCCCCTCTAATCCCCCTGAAGCCACAACTGCTGCATCCATCACCCATAATCACCACTTTGTGTCTCTGACTCACCACACCTCTATGATTCTCTTCGAAGACACCAATCTGACCAAACTAAATTTCCAGGTATTTGGACTGATAATACCAGTGCTACATTGGAACAAGTGTGGACACTCTCCCCCCATAACCTTCTTCTTTGGGGAGGCCTGGCAACTGAGATATGCCTCACAAAAGCCACAGTATCCGTAATAGTGCTTTGAATTCCTGTACAACAATATTTGTTTGATGCTGTCAACCCTTTAGGATTAACATGCCAATTTAGATGCCAATGTGTAGCTGAGTAAATTTAATGTTCAGAAACGAATGAAATAAAAGAATGGACTTTATAGCAACAAGAGCTTACTTCTACCATTGTATTAGTGACTTCATTGGAAATACAATAATTTCCCCCAAATTTTTCTTGTCACTGTACATTTTCAAATAACTTTTCTCTCACTTATCTGGAAACAAATATATTATAATCAACTATGTGATGCATTTTCTTTAAATAATGTAAAATAATTAGTTCTTTTATAGAAACATAGCTGATGGAAAATCCAGCTTATACTCAATAATTCCAGAAATAGGTAAACCACCCATTTCTCTGATAGACACATCATACCCTCATTAATAATTTGAATTTCAATCAATTTCTAGAATTCTTAACTAAGAGAATGGCAATATTATAAATTTACATAGTAAACTAAACGATACACATGTGTAGAATATTACAGACTCTATACATAGCTGGTGTTCTATAAATATTAACTGGAGCCATTATCATTATGAGATTCCAGTATAGTTTTGTTTTGATTGATTATACATTCCAAGTGTCCCCAATCAAGGCATAATATTATTAACCATTTTAAAACTCAACTATCATTTATCAAGTCCCTATACAATATAATGCCCAAGATCCATTATCTATGCAGAAAATATATCAGATCCAACTTCTGGGTTTTGTGGTCTTCTGTCAAGTTTGTGAAGAGCTTATTGAAATCTTTTTGTTACAAGTCATTTCCACATTGATTTCCAAGCACATGAACTAAAGGATAAATTCACTTCCTGGTCCAGTTACCTTAAAAATGAGTCTCTAGGAATGCCAGGATTTCTTGGTGTGTTTGCCTGGTATGTTGGGGGCTCTGGGCAGGACAGCTGGCCATAGGACCCCTGGGCTGACCACTTAGTCCAGGGGAACAAGATTCCCCCACACCAGGCGGGTCTTCAGGGCCACGCCTGGTTAATCGGGCCCTGGGGGGAGGGGGTGAGAAATCCTTCCTAGGCATCCAAAAACCACAGAGGCTCGGCTGGGACCAGAACACTCCACATGCCAGGATTTCGTGGGCTTTTGACTGGTATGATGGGGGCTCTGGGCAGGACAGCTAGCCATAGGACCCTGGGCTGACCACTTTGTCCAGGAGAGCATGATTCCCCCCCACACAAGGGCGGGTCTTCAGGGCCACGCCTGGTTAATCGGGCCTTGGGGGGAGGGGGTGAGAGATTCCTCCCTAGGCATCCAAAAACTGCAGGGGCTTGGCTGGGCCCAGAACACTCCGAATGCCAGGATTTCTTGGTGTGTTTGCCTGGTATGTTGGGGGCTCTGGGCAGGACAGCTGGCCATAGGACCCCTGGGCTGACCACTTAGTCCAGGGGAACAAGATTCCCCCACACCAGGCGGGTCTTCAGGGCCACGCCTGGTTAATCGGGCCCTGGGGGGAGGGGGTGAGAAATCCTCCCTAGGCATCCAAAAACCACAGAGGCTCGGCTGGGACCAGAACACTCCACATGCCAGGATTTCGTGGGCTTTTGACTGGTATGATGGGGGCTCTGGGCAGGACAGCTAGCCATAGGACCCTGGGCTGACCACTTTGTCCAGGAGAGCATGATTCCCCCCACACCAGGCGGGTCTTCAGGGCCACGCCTGGTTAATCGGGCCTTGGGGGGAGGGGGTGAGAGATTCCTCCCTAGGCATCCAAAAACTGCAGGGGCTTGGCTGGGCCCAGAACACTCCGAATGCCAGGATTTCTTGGTGTGTTTGCCTGGTATGTTGGGGGCTCTGGGCAGGACAGCTGGCCATAGGACCCCTGGGCTGACCACTTAGTCCAGGGGAACAAGATTCCCCCACACCAGGCGGGTCTTCAGGGCCACGCCTGGTTAATCGGGCCCTGGGGGGAGGGGGTGAGAAATCCTTCCTAGGCATCCAAAAACCACAGAGGCTCGGCTGGGACCAGAACACTCCACATGCCAGGATTTCGTGGGCTTTTGACTGGTATGATGGGGGCTCTGGGCAGGACAGCTAGCCATAGGACCCTGGGCTGACCACTTTGTCCAGGAGAGCATGATTCCCCCCACACCAGGCGGGTCTTCAGGGCCACGCCTGGTTAATCGGGCCTTGGGGGGAGGGGGTGAGAGATTCCTCCCTAGGCATCCAAAAACTGCAGGGGCTTGGCTGGGCCCCAGAACACTCCGAATGCCAGGATTTCTTGGTGTGTTTGCCTGGTATGTTGGGGGCTCTGGGCAGGACAGCTGGCCATAGGACCCCTGGGCTGACCACTTAGTCCAGGGGAACAAGATTCCCCCACACCAGGCGGGTCTTCAGGGCCACGCCTGGTTAATCGGGCCCTGGGGGGGAGGGGGTGAGAAATCCTTCCTAGGCATCCAAAAACCACAGAGGCTCGGCTGGGACCAGAACACTCCACATGCCAGGATTTCGTGGGCTTTTGACTGGTATGATGGGGGGCTCTGGGCAGGACAGCTAGCCATAGGACCCTGGGCTGACCACTTTGTCCAGGAGAGCATGGATTCCCCCCACACCAGGCGGGTCTTCAGGGCCACGCCTGGTTAATCGGGCCTTGGGGGGAGGGGGTGAGAGATTCCTCCCTAGGCATCCAAAAACTGCAGGGGCTTGGCTGGGCCCAGAACACTCCGAATGCCAGGATTTCTTGGTGTGTTTGCCTGGTATGTTGGGGGGCTCTGGGCAGGACAGCTGGCCATAGGACCCCTGGGCTGACCACTTAGTCCAGGGGGAACAAGATTCCCCCACACCAGGCGGGTCTTCAGGGCCACGCCTGGTTAATCGGGCCCTGGGGGGAGGGGGTGAGAAATCCTTCCTAGGCATCCAAAAACCACAGAGGCTCGGCTGGGACCAGAACACTCCACATGCCAGGATTTCGTGGGCTTTTGACTGGTATGATGGGGGCTCTGGGCAGGACAGCTAGCCATAGGACCCTGGGCTGACCACTTTGTCCAGGAGAGCATGATTCCCCCCACACCAGGCGGGTCTTCAGGGCCACGCCTGGTTAATCGGGCCTTGGGGGGAGGGGGTGAGAGATTCCTCCCTAGGCATCCAAAAACTGCAGGGGCTTGGCTGGGCCCAGAACACTCCGAATGCCAGGATTTCTTGGTGTGTTTGCCTGGTATGTTGGGGGCTCTGGGCAGGACAGCTGGCCATAGGACCCCTGGGCTGACCACTTAGTCCAGGGGAACAAGATTCCCCCACACCAGGCGGGTCTTCAGGGCCACGCCTGGTTAATCGGGCCCTGGGGGGAGGGGGTGAGAAATCCTTCCTAGGCATCCAAAAACCACAGAGGCTCGGCTGGGACCAGAACACTCCACATGCCAGGATTTCGTGGGCTTTTGACTGGTATGATGGGGGCTCTGGGCAGGACAGCTAGCCATAGGACCCTGGGCTGACCACTTTGTCCAGGAGAGCATGATTCCCCCCACACCAGGCGGGTCTTCAGGCCACGCCTGGTTAATCGGGCCTTGGGGGGAGGGGGTGAGAGATTCCTCCCTAGGCATCCAAAAACTGCAGGGGCTTGGCTGGGCCCAGAACACTCCGAATGCCAGGATTTCTTGGTGTGTTTTGACTGGTATGTTGGGGGCTCTGGGCAGGACAGCTGGCCATAGGACCCCTGGGCTGACCACTTAGTCCAGGGGAACAAGATTCCCCCACACCAGGCGGGTCTTCAGGGCCACGCCTGGTTAATCGGGCCCTGGGGGAGGGGGTGAGAAATCCTTCCTAGGCATCCAAAAACCACAGAGGCTCGGCTGGGACCAGAACACTCCACATGCCAGGATTTCGTGGGCTTTTGACTGGTATGATGGGGGCTCTGGGCAGGACAGCTAGCCATAGGGACCCTGGGCTGACCACTTTGTCCAGGAGAGCATGATTCCCCCCACACCAGGCGGGTCTTCAGGGCCACGCCTGGTTAATCGGGCCTTGGGGGGAGGGGGGTGAGAAATCCTTCCTAGGCATCCAAAAACCACAGAGGCTCGGCTGGGACCAGAACACTCCACATGCCAGGATTTCGTGGGCTTTTGACTGGTATGATGGGGGCTCTGGGCAGGACAGCTAGCCATAGGACCCTGGGCTGACCACTTTGTCCAGGAGAGCAATGATTCCCCCCACACCAGGCGGGTCTTCAGGGCCACGCCTGGTTAATCGGGCCTTGGGGGGAGGGGGGTGAGAGATTCCTCCCTAGGCATCCAAAAACTGCAGGGGCTTGGCTGGGCCCAGAACACTCCGAATGCCAGGATTTCTTGGTGTGTTTGCCTGGTATGTTGGGGGCTCTGGGCAGGACAGCTGGCCATAGGACCCCTGGGCTGACCACTTAGTCCAGGGGAACAAGATTCCCCCACACCAGGCGGGTCTTCAGGGCCACGCCTGGTTAATCGGGCCCTGGGGGGAGGGGGTGAGAAATCCTTCCTAGGCATCCAAAAACCACAGAGGCTCGGCTGGGACCAGAACACTCCACATGCCAGGATTTCGTGGGCTTTTGACTGGTATGATGGGGGCTCTGGGCAGGACAGCTAGCCATAGGACCCTGGGCTGACCACTTTGTCCAGGAGAGCATGATTCCCCCCACACCAGGCGGGTCTTCAGGGCCACGCCTGGTTAATCGGGCCTTGGGGGGAGGGGGTGAGAAATCCTTCCTAGGCATCCAAAAACCACAGAGGCTCGGCTGGGACCAGAACACTCCACATGCCAGGATTTCGTGGGCTTTTGACTGGTATGATGGGGGCTCTGGGCAGGACAGCTAGCCATAGGACCCTGGGCTGACCACTTTGTCCAGGAGAGCATGATTCCCCCCACACCAGGCGGGTCTTCAGGGCCACGCCTGGTTAATCGGGCCTTGGGGGGAGGGGGGTGAGAGATTCCTCCCTAGGCATCCAAAAACTGCAGGGGCTTGGCTGGGCCCAGAACACTCCGAATGCCAGGATTTCTTGGTGTGTTTGCCTGGTATGTTGGGGGCTCTGGGCAGGACAGCTGGCCATAGGACCCCTGGGCTGACCACTTAGTCCAGGGGAACAAGATTCCCCCACACCAGGCGGGTCTTCAGGGCCACGCCTGGTTAATCGGGCCCTGGGGGGGAGGGGGTGAGAAATCCTTCCTAGGCATCCAAAAACCACAGAGGCTCGGCTGGGACCAGAACACTCCACATGCCAGGATTTCGTGGGCTTTTGACTGGTATGATGGGGGCTCTGGGCAGGACAGCTAGCCATAGGACCCTGGGCTGACCACTTTGTCCAGGAGAGCATGATTCCCCCCACACCAGGCGGGTCTTCAGGGCCACGCCTGGTTAATCGGGCCTTGGGGGGAGGGGGTGAGAAATTCCTCCCTAGGCATCCAAAAACTGCAGGGGCTTGGCTGGGCCCCTGAACACTCCGAATGCCAGGATTTCTTGGTGTGTTTGCCTGGTATGTTGGGGGCTCTGGGCAGGACAGCTGGCCATAGGACCCCTGGGCTGACCACTTAGTCCAGGGGAACAAGATTCCCCCACACCAGGCGGGTCTTCAGGGCCACGCCTGGTTAATCGGGCCCTGGGGGGAGGGGGTGAGAAATCCTTCCTAGGCATCCAAAAACCACAGAGGCTCGGCTGGGACCAGAACACTCCACATGCCAGGATTTCGTGGGCTTTTGACTGGTATGATGGGGGCTCTGGGCAGGACAGCTAGCCATAGGACCCTGGGCTGACCACTTTGTCCAGGAGAGCATGATTCCCCCACACCAGGCGGGTCTTCAGGGCCACGCCTGGTTAATCGGGCCTTGGGGGGAGGGGGTGAGAGATTCCTCCCTAGGCATCCAAAAACTGCAGGGGCTTGGCTGGGCCCAGAACACTCCGAATGCCAGGATTTCTTGGTGTGTTTGCCTGGTATGTTGGGGGCTCTGGGCAGGACAGCTGGCCATAGGACCCCTGGGCTGACCACTTAGTCCAGGGGAACAAGATTCCCCCACACCAGGCGGGTCTTCAGGGCCACGCCTGGTTAATCGGGCCCTGGGGGGAGGGGGTGAGAAATCCTTCCTAGGCATCCAAAAACCACAGAGGCTCGGCTGGGACCAGAACACTCCACATGCCAGGATTTCGTGGGCTTTTGACTGGTATGATGGGGGCTCTGGGCAGGACAGCTAGCCATAGGACCCTGGGCTGACCACTTTGTCCAGGAGAGCATGATTCCCCCCACACCAGGCGGGTCTTCAGGGCCACGCCTGGTTAATCGGGCCTTGGGGGGAGGGGGTGAGAGATTCCTCCCTAGGCATCCAAAAACTGCAGGGGCTTGGCTGGGCCCAGAACACTCCGAATGCCAGGATTTCTTGGTGTGTTTGCCTGGTATGTTGGGGGCTCTGGGCAGGACAGCTGGCCATAGGACCCCTGGGCTGACCACTTAGTCCAGGGGAACAAGATTCCCCCACACCAGGCGGGTCTTCAGGGCCACGCCTGGTTAATCGGGCCCGGGGGGGGGGGGGTGAGAAATCCTTCCTAGGCATCCAAAAACCACAGAGGCTCGGCTGGGACCAGAACACTCCACATGCCAGGATTTCGTGGGCTTTTGACTGGTATGATGGGGGCTCTGGGCAGGACAGCTAGCCATAGGACCCTGGGCTGACCACTTTGTCCAGGAGAGCATGATTCCCCCCACACCAGGCGGGTCTTCAGGGCCACGCCTGGTTAATCGGGCCTTGGGGGGAGGGGGTGAGAGATTCCTCCCTAGGCATCCAAAAACTGCAGGGGCTTGGCTGGGCCCTAGAACACTCCGAATGCCAGGATTTCTTGGTGTGTTTGCCTGGTATGTTGGGGGCTCTGGGCAGGACAGCTGGCCATAGGACCCCTGGGCTGACCACTTAGTCCAGGGGAACAAGATTCCCCCACACCAGGCGGGTCTTCAGGGCCACGCCTGGTTAATCGGGCCCTGGGGGGAGGGGGTGAGAAATCCTTCCTAGGCATCCAAAAACCACAGAGGCTCGGCTGGGACCAGAACACTCCACATGCCAGGATTTCGTGGGCTTTTGACTGGTATGATGGGGGCTCTGGGCAGGACAGCTAGCCATAGGACCCTGGGCTGACCACTTTGTCCAGGAGAGCATGATTCCCCCCACACCAGGCGGGTCTTCAGGGCCACGCCTGGTTAATCGGGCCTTGGGGGGAGGGGGTGAGAAATCCTTCCTAGGCATCCAAAAACCACAGAGGCTCGGCTGGGACCAGAACACTCCACATGCCAGGATTTCGTGGGCTTTTGACTGGTATGATGGGGGCTCTGGGCAGGACAGCTAGCCATAGGACCCTGGGCTGACCACTTTGTCCAGGAGAGCATGATTCCCCCCACACCAGGCGGGTCTTCAGGGCCACGCCTGGTTAATCGGGCCTTGGGGGGAGGGGGTGAGAGATTCCTCCCTAGGCATCCAAAAACTGCAGGGGCTTGGCTGGGCCCAGAACACTCCGAATGCCAGGATTTCTTGGTGTGTTTGCCTGGTATGTTGGGGGCTCTGGGCAGGACAGCTGGCCATAGGACCCCTGGGCTGACCACTTAGTCCAGGGGAACAAGATTCCCCCACACCAGGCGGGTCTTCAGGGCCACGCCTGGTTAATCGGGCCTGGGGGGAGGGGGTGAGAAATCCTTCCTAGGCATCCAAAAACCACAGAGGCTCGGCTGGGACCAGAACACTCCACATGCCAGGATTTCGTGGGCTTTTGACTGGTATGATGGGGGCTCTGGGCAGGACAGCTAGCCATAGGACCCTGGGCTGACCACTTTGTCCAGGAGAGCATGATTCCCCCCACACCAGGCGGGTCTTCAGGGCCACGCCTGGTTAATCGGGCCTTGGGGGGAGGGGGTGAGAAATCCTTCCTAGGCATCCAAAAACCACAGAGGCTCGGCTGGGACCAGAACACTCCACATGCCAGGATTTCGTGGGCTTTTGACTGGTATGATGGGGGCTCTGGGCAGGACAGCTAGCCATAGGACCCTGGGCTGACCACTTTGTCCAGGAGAGCATGATTCCCCCCACACCAGGCGGGTCTTCAGGGCCACGCCTGGTTAATCGGGCCTTGGGGGGAGGGGGTGAGAGATTCCTCCCTAGGCATCCAAAAACTGCAGGGGCTTGGCTGGGCCCAGAACACTCCGAATGCCAGGATTTCTTGGTGTGTTTGCCTGGTATGTTGGGGGCTCTGGGCAGGACAGCTGGCCATAGGACCCCTGGGCTGACCACTTAGTCCAGGGGAACAAGATTCCCCCACACCAGGCGGGTCTTCAGGGCCACGCCTGGTTAATCGGGCCCTGGGGGGAGGGGGTGAGAAATCCTTCCTAGGCATCCAAAAACCACAGAGGCTCGGCTGGGACCAGAACACTCCACATGCCAGGATTTCGTGGGCTTTTGACTGGTATGATGGGGGCTCTGGGCAGGACAGCTAGCCATAGGACCCTGGGCTGACCACTTTGTCCAGGAGAGCATGATTCCCCCCACACCAGGCGGGTCTTCAGGGCCACGCCTGGTTAATCGGGCCTTGGGGGGAGGGGGTGAGAGATTCCTCCCTAGGCATCCAAAAACTGCAGGGGCTTGGCTGGGCCCAGAACACTCCGAATGCCAGGATTTCTTGGTGTGTTTGCCTGGTATGTTGGGGGCTCTGGGCAGGACAGCTGGCCATAGGACCCCTGGGCTGACCACTTAGTCCAGGGGAACAAGATTCCCCCACACCAGGCGGGTCTTCAGGGCCACGCCTGGTTAATCGGGCCCTGGGGGGAGGGGGTGAGAAATCCTTCCTAGGCATCCAAAAACCACAGAGGCTCGGCTGGGACCAGAACACTCCACATGCCAGGATTTCGTGGGCTTTTGACTGGTATGATGGGGGCTCTGGGCAGGACAGCTAGCCATAGGACCCTGGGCTGACCACTTTGTCCAGGAGAGCATGATTCCCCCCACACCAGGCGGGTCTTCAGGGCCACGCCTGGTTAATCGGGCCTTGGGGGGAGGGGGTGAGAAATCCTTCCTAGGCATCCAAAAACCACAGAGGCTCGGCTGGGACCAGAACACTCCACATGCCAGGATTTCGTGGGCTTTTGACTGGTATGATGGGGGCTCTGGGCAGGACAGCTAGCCATAGGACCCTGGGCTGACCACTTTGTCCAGGAGAGCATGATTCCCCCCACACCAGGCGGGTCTTCAGGGCCACGCCTGGTTAATCGGGCCTTGGGGGGAGGGGGTGAGAGATTCCTCCCTAGGCATCCAAAAACTGCAGGGGCTTGGCTGGGCCCAGAACACTCCGAATGCCAGGATTTCTTGGTGTGTTTGCCTGGTATGTTGGGGGCTCTGGGCAGGACAGCTGGCCATAGGACCCCTGGGCTGACCACTTAGTCCAGGGGAACAAGATTCCCCCACACCAGGCGGGTCTTCAGGGCCACGCCTGGTTAATCGGGCCCTGGGGGGAGGGGGTGAGAAATCCTTCCTAGGCATCCAAAAACCACAGAGGCTCGGCTGGGACCAGAACACTCCACATGCCAGGATTTCGTGGGCTTTTGACTGGTATGATGGGGGCTCTGGGCAGGACAGCTAGCCATAGGACCCTGGGCTGACCACTTTGTCCAGGAGAGCATGATTCCCCCCACACCAGGCGGGTCTTCAGGGCCACGCCTGGTTAATCGGGCCTTGGGGGGAGGGGGTGAGAGATTCCTCCCTAGGCATCCAAAAACTGCAGGGGCTTGGCTGGGCCCAGAACACTCCGAATGCCAGGATTTCTTGGTGTGTTTGCCTGGTATGTTGGGGGCTCTGGGCAGGACAGCTGGCCATAGGACCCCTGGGCTGACCACTTAGTCCAGGGGAACAAGATTCCCCCACACCAGGCGGGTCTTCAGGGCCACGCGCTGGTTAATCGGGCCCTGGGGGGAGGGGGTGAGAAATCCTTCCTAGGCATCCAAAAACCACAGAGGCTCGGCTGGGACCAGAACACTCCACATGCCAGGATTTCGTGGGCTTTTGACTGGTATGATGGGGGCTCTGGGCAGGACAGCTAGCCATAGGACCCTGGGCTGACCACTTTGTCCAGGAGAGCATGATTCCCCCCACACCAGGCGGGTCTTCAGGGCCACGCCTGGTTAATCGGGCCTTGGGGGGAGGGGGTGAGAAATCCTTCCTAGGCATCCAAAAACCACAGAGGCTCGGCTGGGACCAGAACACTCCACATGCCAGGATTTCGTGGGCTTTTGACTGGTATGATGGGGGCTCTGGGCAGGACAGCTAGCCATAGGACCCTGGGCTGACCACTTTGTCCAGGAGAGCATGATTCCCCCCACACCAGGCGGGTCTTCAGGGCCACGCCTGGTTAATCGGGCCTTGGGGGGAGGGGGGTGAGAGATTCCTCCCTAGGCATCCAAAAACTGCAGGGGCTTGGCTGGGCCCAGAACACTCCGAATGCCAGGATTTCTTGGTGTGTTTGCCTGGTATGTTGGGGGCTCTGGGCAGGACAGCTGGCCATAGGACCCCTGGGCTGACCACTTAGTCCAGGGGAACAAGATTCCCCCACACCAGGCGGGTCTTCAGGGCCACGCCTGGTTAATCGGGCCCTGGGGGGAGGGGGTGAGAAATCCTTCCTAGGCATCCAAAAACCACAGAGGCTCGGCTGGGACCAGAACACTCCACATGCCAGGATTTCGTGGGCTTTTGACTGGTATGATGGGGGCTCTGGGCAGGACAGCTAGCCATAGGACCCTGGGCTGACCACTTTGTCCAGGAGAGCATGATTCCCCCCACACCAGGCGGGTCTTCAGGGCCACGCCTGGTGTGGGGGGGGTGAGAAATCCTTCCTAGGCATCCAAAAACCACAGAGGCTCGGCTGGGACCAGAACACTCCACATGCCAGGATTTCGTGGGCTTTTGACTGGTATGATGGGGGCTCTGGGCAGGACAGCTAGCCATAGGACCCTGGGCTGACCACTTTGTCCAGGAGAGCATGATTCCCCCCACACCAGGCGGGTCTTCAGGGCCACGCCTGGTTAATCGGGCCTTGGGGGGAGGGGGTGAGAGATTCCTCCCTAGGCATCCAAAAACTGCAGGGGCTTGGCTGGGCCCAGAACACTCCGAATGCCAGGATTTCTTGGTGTGTTTGCCTGGTATGTTGGGGGCTCTGGGCAGGACAGCTGGCCATAGGACCCCTGGGCTGACCACTTAGTCCAGGGGAACAAGATTCCCCCACACCAGGCGGGTCTTCAGGGCCACGCCTGGTTAATCGGGCCCTGGGGGGAGGGGGTGAGAAATCCTTCCTAGGCATCCAAAAACCACAGAGGCTCGGCTGGGACCAGAACACTCCACATGCCAGGATTTCGTGGGCTTTTGACTGGTATGATGGGGGCTCTGGGCAGGACAGCTAGCCATAGGACCCTGGGCTGACCACTTTGTCCAGGAGAGCATGATTCCCCCCACACCAGGCGGGTCTTCAGGGCCACGCCTGGTTAATCGGGCCTTGGGGGGAGGGGGTGAGAGATTCCTCCCTAGGCATCCAAAAACTGCAGGGGCTTGGCTGGGCCCAGAACACTCCGAATGCCAGGATTTCTTGGTGTGTTTGCCTGGTATGTTGGGGGCTCTGGGCAGGACAGCTGGCCATAGGACCCCTGGGCTGACCACTTAGTCCAGGGGAACAAGATTCCCCCACACCAGGCGGGTCTTCAGGGCCACGCCTGGTTAATCGGGCCCTGGGGGGAGGGGGTGAGAAATCCTTCCTAGGCATCCAAAAACCACAGAGGCTCGGCTGGGACCAGAACACTCCACATGCCAGGATTTCGTGGGCTTTTGACTGGTATGATGGGGGCTCTGGGCAGGACAGCTAGCCATAGGACCCTGGGCTGACCACTTTGTCCAGGAGAGCATGATTCCCCCCACACCAGGCGGGTCTTCAGGGCCACGCCTGGTTAATCGGGCCTTGGGGGGAGGGGGCCTTCCTAGGCATCCAAAAACCACAGAGGCTCGGCTGGGACCAGAACACTCCACATGCCAGGATTTCGTGGGCTTTTGACTGGTATGATGGGGGCTCTGGGCAGGACAGCTAGCCATAGGACCCTGGGCTGACCACTTTGTCCAGGAGAGCATGATTCCCCCCCACACCAGGCGGGTCTTCAGGGCCACGCCTGGTTAATCGGGCCTTGGGGGGAGGGGGTGAGAGATTCCTCCCTAGGCATCCAAAAACTGCAGGGGCTTGGCTGGGCCCAGAACACTCCGAATGCCAGGATTTCTTGGTGTGTTTGCCTGGTATGTTGGGGGCTCTGGGCAGGACAGCTGGCCATAGGACCCCTGGGCTGACCACTTAGTCCAGGGGAACAAGATTCCCCCACACCAGGCGGGTCTTCAGGGCCACGCCTGGTTAATCGGGCCCTGGGGGGAGGGGGTGAGAAATCCTTCCTAGGCATCCAAAAACCACAGAGGCTCGGCTGGGACCAGAACACTCCACATGCCAGGATTTCGTGGGCTTTTGACTGGTATGATGGGGGCTCTGGGCAGGACAGCTAGCCATAGGACCCTGGGCTGACCACTTTGTCCAGGAGAGCATGATTCCCCCCACACCAGGCGGGTCTTCAGGGCCACGCCTGGTTAATCGGGCCTTGGGGGGAGGGGGTGAGAGATTCCTCCCTAGGCATCCAAAAACTGCAGGGGCTTGGCTGGGCCCAGAACACTCCGAATGCCAGGATTTCTTGGTGTGTTTGCCTGGTATGTTGGGGGCTCTGGGCAGGACAGCTGGCCATAGGACCCCTGGGCTGACCACTTAGTCCAGGGGAACAAGATTCCCCCACACCAGGCGGGTCTTCAGGGCCACGCCTGGTTAATCGGGCCCTGGGGGGAGGGGGTGAGAAATCCTTCCTAGGCATCCAAAAACCACAGAGGCTCGGCTGGGACCAGAACACTCCACATGCCAGGATTTCGTGGGCTTTTGACTGGTATGATGGGGGCTCTGGGCAGGACAGCTAGCCATAGGACCCTGGGCTGACCACTTTGTCCAGGAGAGCATGATTCCCCCCACACCAGGCGGGTCTTCAGGGCCACGCCTGGTTAATCGGGCCTTGGGGGGGAGGGGGTGAGAAATCCTTCCTAGGCATCCAAAAACCACAGAGGCTCGGCTGGGACCAGAACACTCCACATGCCAGGATTTCGTGGGCTTTTGACTGGTATGATGGGGGCTCTGGGCAGGACAGCTAGCCATAGGACCCTGGGCTGACCACTTTGTCCAGGAGAGCATGATTCCCCCCACACCAGGCGGGTCTTCAGGGCCACGCCTGGTTAATCGGGCCTTGGGGGGAGGGGGTGAGAGATTCCTCCCTAGGCATCCAAAAACTACAGAACCGCGCGGGGGCTTACGCCCCCGCGCGTACTTCATGTATTTCATGTATTCAGAATATCCCTTATTCTTATGTTATGTTTTCCGTATACAGAATGTTTATTTTGTATTCTCCCCTTTCCCACACCCCTACAAAGCTCTTTTTCACTCCTTAACTCTCTAACCCCTTCTCAAACATCACTAATCTAGTTTTCTCTTTTTAACTTCAGTAGTGTAGAATCGTAATCACAGTCCAAAGCTGTGCATTGTGTATGACAACCCCAAACTGTTTCAAGATACATAAAATGGACACGTATTTCTTTAGAATATTTTGTGTTTCTTCTCTGACAGCTATAATTCTTACTAAATGTTGTCTTATACAGTGATGATTCTAACCACTTTTTATCTTCTCTTTTTAAGCTGTTTAACAAGTAATTTTGGTGGAAGAGTCCCCCAGTTTAATGCTTATGATTGAGTCATGTCAATGGAATCATTGTAATTGTTCTTATGGCTCCCATATGCGCCAATAACACCATGTGGCATTGCTTCTTATTTGCATAGGCACATTAAAATGGGAAAATAGTATAAATACAAATAAGATCCTATCTAATAGAGATTAGAACACACAAACCTTGTAGTGCAGAGGGACCTTACACCCTGAACATTGACATAACGACCTGGCACAGACCTCAGAAGAAAGGGCATATTCCATTCTCCCCTGAACCAGGAAAGCCATCCACGAAACATCCAGGCTGGTCTATAACATCACCTGGAAGCAATCCTCTAACATGGAAGACCTACACTGCTCAGACTTCGACCTGCTCAAAAGAGACTTCCCTTAACACTGAGAAGACTTAACAACAACAACGACCGGCTTACAGGACAGGGCTCCCTGCATTGCCCTTTGATTGTGAGGTGAAAGGAGAGGATGCTCCACGTCCTGACTTCAATGTAAGATATGCAGATTCCAGGATCTTTAATACAGAAACATGATACCAACAACAGAGACTGTGTGAAAAATAAAAGTGTGTTGGCACTACAGACAATGTATTGGATTGGACGATCTAGCTTGCTTGGAGCCTAGACTTGGTCTTGTGCCAGGAAACTTCAGGGGTCTGGTCTCTTTGTACTTAGGCCAAGGTTATTTCTTTCCATGTTCCTCATATTTTGATGGGCCTATGCAAACAACAATTGCCACTCTAACACCATTCTTACTGTGCTCCTTTGACTCTAATCCTTAAAAAGAACTCACTTAAAATTTGAGGTTAACTTAAGCTAATATGCATGTATATGGAAATGTAAGAAAATACTGTGCCTGTAATGTTTAAGGAGTTACGTAAGTTTTATGGCTTTAGATTGCCTTGTGTACTGTTAAGAAATATTATAATGTGTTACAATCTGGGGACTTGAGGGACAAAGTAATTGTACATGGATTCTGTCTTATTTATCTTAATGTTCTTTGGCTGAAATTTCAAAGTTAATATATCAGCAAGGGGACTTCTGAGAATTATGTTATGGGTGATTGTCCTTCCACTGTAACTTTACCTTGTCCTCTTACTTTGCACCCTTGTTCTCATAATTAAAAATAAAAATTTAAAAAAAAAAAAAAAAAAAAATGAGTCTCTAATTCAACATGAATTAGGTAACTCTTCTAGGTATTTAAGCTAAAAAAAAAAAAAAAACCAAGGATAATTGCCTAAGAACTTTTTTTTTTTTTTTTCAGAAATCACCGAAGAGTTCATAGGAGAATTTATGGATACCACACAGTGCTTCAGGACAGTCCAGATTGCTGACAGGCATGAGCATACTGCTCATCTGGATGTTGGTAGATTCTAACATGATTTCACACAGCTCATGCCAACATCCCCAAAATTGCTGCAGATATATATTTAATATATATTTCTATATATTTCTTTATGTATATAACCTTTCTAACCATAAGGAAGTGCTCAAATAAGCAACTAATAAACTAAAAAACACTATGCAGTATTTTTTTACTCAAATATGCCATAATAACTGTAGTAATGAAACAGTTTTCTATCTCTTTAGACCCATATCAGTTATTTTGTTCCAGAAGTCTAACCCCACTTCCAATCTACTTTCATATCTCAATACTAAAGGTCAGCCTAATTCAGATATCAGAACTTTATAGATAAACTCATGATTCACTACTGAATCAAAGGGAAAAATAAGAAAAAATAGACACTCTTTTCCCTAACACAAAAGGAACAAAGGAAGGAAGGAAAGGAAGGAAAGAAAGCAAGGAAGGAAGGAAGGAAGGAAGGAAGGAAGGAAGGAAGGAAGGAAGGAAGGAAGGAAGGAAGGAAGGAAGGAAGGAAGGAAGGAAGGAAGGAAGGAAGGAAGGAAGGAAGGAAGGAAGGAAGGAAGGAAGGAAGGAAGGAAAGGACCCTACCCACTGTGCTATTACTCCTCAAGTTAATGGGTTTTTAAAACTGGGTAGGACAAACACTCATCCAAGTACTGGTTCACAGACCAACCACTGTGGTAGCTCAGTAGTTTTTAACCATTTTTACACTGTGAGACTGGTATAAGTCCACCAGCCAATAGTTGAAAACTACTGTTTTGAAATATTCTATAAAGTAACGTTTTTTTCATCAAACTTAAGTATTTCCTTCTTCTATTATAGTTGTGTGTCTATAGTGACTTAAATATTTTTATTCACCTCTTCTGGGATCTGAAGGTTTTTAAGAACAAAGATCTGCATGTTTTGGGTTTCATCATAATACCTGGTTAAACCTTGTTTACATGGTTGCATAAAGTAGGCACTCACTAAATGTTTATTGACTTAAATAATATGAGAATGAACTATGTTTCATACAGTAAATGAAATTTTGTTTTCGAGGAAATATGTTTATAATTACAACATATAAAATTAAGGTGCACTTACATGCTGTTAAACTGAAATTGAACAGCTGTGTTAATTCCCATAACATGGTGATATTTGCCTTCCTCTATCTGTCACCAACTGCATCTAGGAACGTCTAGAAATCTATTTCATGGTCACAAATGAGGTAAAAAAAATCAGAAGTCTTGGAATTTAGTAAGTAAAAGTCAGGAATGTTGCTAAACATCTTACAATGCACATGACAAACCCTCAAAACAAAGAATTATGTGACCCAAAATGTCAATAGTGTTACAACTAAGAAGTCCTGCCACAGAGGTCAGGCAAAAGCCCTTCGTTTCACTGCCCAATAACAAAAGCTTGGTAAAAAAAAAATTCATAGACTAAATAATAAAACGATTGCAAACAGAATGCAAGTTTTTCCTAGTGTTTAAAGTCACCTGACTGTTTTCATCAAAGAGTGGTGTTCATTATTGTTACTATTATTCTACTCTGTAATCACCCAGAATGCTCAGGGTATATGTTTGACCAATTGATGAATTGAATTGCTTAAATGCTTTCTCTTTTAGTGATGCTTTTGTCTATATTACAGGGCAAGAACCAAATTTAATTCCCCAGTCATAGGACAAATATTTACCACAAACAATAGCATTCCAACAGTTTGAATCCCTCACTGCCAGAATGACTTCTATAAAAGAAATTGTAAGCACAAATGCTTGGTTAGTATTAAAGTCACAATAGCTCATAGCCAGACAACACATGCACAGATTATTTTCTTCTCTTGACAACTGCTGTTTTTTGCCTTGACACGTTCACTTAAAAATTACTTTTGACAAGAATTTAACAGATTTAAATCAGCCTAATTAAGGGTAGTACGTTTTTTGCTAGAAAAGGATTGAAAATTACATAGTATTATGCAGTTCACTTTCAAATCAAGCGACTCAATGCTTTAATAAATACCAAAGACACCTCCACTGACATATGACTTTCTCTCAAAGAAAAACATAGCTAATATTCCAATGGCAATTTTTCTTTGCAAAGTCAAAGTTGGGGGAGAGGCTAAAGAGATAGCATGGAGGTAGGGTGTTTGCCTTGCATACAGAAGGATGGTGGTTTGAATCCTGGCATCTCATATGGTCCCCTGACCCTGCTGGAATGATTTCTGAGCATAGATCCAGGAGTGACCCTGAGCACTTCTGGGTGTGACCCAACAAACAAAAAAAAAGTTGGGGGAAATACTGAGTTTTTCTGTAATAAATCACACCATGTCTCTAAATATAACTCTACACAGATGTAGTAGGCAGCTTCTTTCAGACTTTCAAGATCCCTCTTAGAAATCAGACCATTTTTTGATATCTTTCCTATGAGTAAGTTGGTGGTAATGGAGATGCAGGAATCTAGTGATTTACCTGCAACAAACAAATGTACCTATCACAAACTGTGGAAGTGCAGTTTAAATTCCACAGAAAACTCTGACATCCCATAGAAGAGATTAACTTCCTTCCTGACAACTTTCTCTCTATCTGGCTACATCTTGGAAGAGGCCCTTCACCAATAACAGTGTAACAAAGAAGACACTTTAAGAACTGACCTCTACACACACAAAACACTTCAAGATTAGACTACTATCACATCAAAAATATATATACATGATGACCAAATGGGTTTTATCCTGCGAATACAAGAATAGTCAATAAAAGTATATCAAACATCAAACACCACATCATTTAAGTAAGATAAAAATCATGTGATAATATCAATCAGTACAGAGAAAGTATTTGACAAGATTCAACACCCACTCATGCAAAATAGGTATACTCATGCAAAATAGGTATAGAAAGAACCATTCTTACGATAGTAACAGAAATATATATATAAACATTTATATATAAAATATATTAAAAGCTCATAACCAACACTATTCTTTTTTTGTTTTGTTTTGTTATTTTTGGGCCACACCCATTTGATGCTCAGGGGTTAATCCTGGCTAAGCGCTCAGAAATTGCCCCTGACTTGGGGGGACCATATAGGACGCCTGGGAATTTAACCACAGTCCTTCCTTGGCTAGTGCTTGCAAGGCAGATGCCTTGCCTCTAGCATCACCTCTCTGGCCCCTAACCAACATTATTCTTAATGAAAAGAAAAATGAAAACATTTCTACTGAGTTCAGGCACTAGGTGAGGAAGTCTATTGTCTCTATTCTTTTTCAACATAGTATTAGAAGTCCTAACAATAGTAATCAACAAGAGAAGGAAATCAAAGAAATTCAAATTGGAAAAGAGGAAGTCAAACTATCTCTTTTGCAATATTTATAATTGATGATAAATACAAAAGTCTCCAAAGAGTCACATAAAAGCTCCTAGAAACAATAAACCAATATAGCAAAGTCGATTCACAAAAGACAGTTGCATTCCTTTATACAAATAATGATTCAGAGAAGAAAGAAATCAAGGAATTTATCTCATTTAAAATAGTGTTCCAAACCATTAGGTACCTAGGAATCAACCTAACAAGAGAGGTGAGAAACATACCATAAAAACTTGACAATACTTATGAAAGAAATTGAAGAAACTCTAAGGAAGTGGAAAAGCATTCCATGCTCATGGATTGAAAGAATAAATGTTATCAAAATGCTCATCTTATCTGAACTACTATATAGATTCAATGCAATCCCTATCAAATTCAGACAACATTCTTGAAGGACTTAGCAATTATAAAGATTGAGTCAAACCATAGAAGAACTAGAATATCCAAAGCCATATTGAAAACCAAGAAATTTAGAGGCATCTCATTACCTGACTTGAATCTCTACTACAAAGCCATAGTGATCAAAAAAGCATGGTGTTGGAACAAAGACAGACTTTCAGACCTGAAGATCAGAATAGAAGATCTAGTGACAAACTCCCAAGATTATTGTCAATTCAAAGGAATCAAAAACTTGAAATGGAATAAAGACAGAACAATTGGATAACCATATTTAAGAAAGTAAATATAGATCCATATCTCACACTTTACACAAAAGTCAAATCAAAGTGGAAAAAAAGACATGAATATTAGACTGGAATCCATAAATTTTATTGAAGAAAACATAAGAAAAACACTCTAAGATCTAGACCTCAAAGGAATCTTTGATGGTAGGATGCCAATGGCAAGGACTATGGACTCAAATCTGAATATATAGTACTATATCAAACTAAATTTGTTTCCGTATGGCAAAAAAAAATTGGGGCCCGGAGAGATAGCACAGTGGCGTTTGCCTTGCAAGCAGCCAATCCAGGACCAAAGGTGGTTGGTTCGAATCCCGGTGTCCCATATGGTCCCCCGTACCTGCCAGGAGCTATTTCTGAGCAGCCAGGAGTAACCCCTGAGCAACGCTGGGTGTGGCCCAAAAACAAAACAAAACAAAAAATTAAAAGACAGCTAACTGAGTGAAAGAAAATATTTTCACTCAACACACATTAGATAAAGGTTGATATCAAGGACATACAAAATACTCTAAAGGTCAACTGCACTAATCCTAAAAACCCCATTAAAAATGGAGAGAAGAAATGAACAGACAGTTCTCTGAGGAAGGCCAACAGATAGTCAATAGGCACGTGGAAAATGCTCACCATCATTTATCATTAGAAAAATCCAAATCAAGTCAAAAATGGAATATTATCTTCCACCAGTAAAGATGGCACATATCAAAAATATGAACAAAATATGAACAATTGCTATTGACAGGGATCAGAGCAAGGAACTCTCCTTCACTGTTGATAACACTGCTGCCTGGTCCATCTCCTATAGAAAACAGTATGGAGAGTTCTTAGTAAACTAAGAATAGGACTGCCAAATGGCCTAGAAATCCCACTTTGGGGTATCTATTCCCAGGACAAAGAAAAAAAAAACAAAACACTGATCCAGAGGAATGTATGTACAGTGCTATTCATTGTAGCACTCAGTACAATAGCCAAGACTTGGAATCAACTTAGATGTCCAACAATAAATGAGTAGATCATTGTAATGTTAAATAATTAGCAATGGTGGTGGATAGAGGTGGATGGATGGAGGGATTTTTCTCTGCCATCCCAGGCCACGTGGCTCTGCAATTCCCATTTAGTTGGCGGGTCCCAGGTTTAGGTAAACGGTGGAATCAGACTCATCCAGAGACAGGCATCAGGAAGCCTTTATTCATATCAACTTTATTCATACCCTATCCACCACATGTGTGGCCTATATCATAACCTTTTAAGCATTCAGCCATTCTTAGCTAGCCCTGCATCTTAACTCCTGTCAGCCATCTTCCCTTTGACCTCCATGCTGGCAAAAGACCAAAAAGGGCTAATCCCCTCTGGTCAAAACCTTATCTACCTTTTTCAAGACCCCTCCCAGGAAATGGGCGGGGTCTTGCAGGCAAGGTCAAGTTACCTAGGAAGAATGGGTGGGGGGTGAGGCTTCAGATCATGTACGTGGGGTACATGTATACAATAGAATGCTAAATAGCTATAAGGATGCAATTGTGTAATTTGCCATGACTTGTAAAATATTATGTTAAATGAAGTAAATCAAAAGATGGAGGATGTAAACAAAATGATGTCACTTATATGTTACATTTAGAATGACTGTACTAAGAAATGCAATGGTTTAAATGGGAGTTGTTTGGAACACTCTTGGCCCCTGAGTATAATTAGGAGAAGGAAAGACATTGAATGGAGTAGAAAAAACACAAAAACACTTGGGCCAATTCCCAAGTGGTCTCAGATACACTGATAGTATTTAAAAAGGACAGAATTAAATATCCAAGCCAAAGTCATCAACAATAAAATCATGATACCCAAATTTTAACAATTAAACTTAAAATGATGCCTGTGATGCTCATAGGCTGGGGGCAGGAGTGGTGCATGGATGCACTTTGAACATTGATGTAGGGAAGAATGTTAGTGGCATTGGCCCTGATACATTGTATGACTGAAACCTAACTCCGAATAACTTGGAAATCGCAATGGTTTCAATAAAATATTTAAAAAGAAATAAAAACAAAATTGTAAATAAAATTTTAAATGGAAGTTTGTGTTCTTTTCTCCTTGAGGCCAAGCTGTCTATTCCTTGATGAAAAGACTCTCTTGGCAAGGAATGGAAAGTGGTCAATTGTAAACAAGCAACCAGTACTGTCCAAAAAACATGAGTGTGATTACAAACTAATCCTTCTGAACTTAAGCCTGGAGATGACCATGGCTTGGTGAAAAACTTAATGTCAGAGGAAATACGTTGTGCCTGGATTTCTGACCCCAACAGTAAGTGGAATTATAAATGCTGTCATTCTGAGCTGCTAATTTTTGAATATTATATAGTAGTATATAGCTAATGCATGATATGACTTCAATTTTTTGTCTGTTTTTAAAATCTCTTTTGAAATATAAGGCTCCTAGAACCTACTGTTAGGTGAATATTTTTATGGTGGCAAGCATTTATTTTGAAGTCTGCAGCTCCTCTCTTCCATAGAAGTCTTTCCACCTGATATAGCTATGTATACATAAGTTATATACATATATTTACAAATATATAAAACTGACAGAACTATGATACTTTATAATCTTATTTCCTCTTTCCAAAAGTTGAAATGAATGCAATCTCTGGTTTAATAAACGTGGTATTGTCATTAACTTTTCCATTTTCAGCATTGATTATCCTAAATGATCTGAATGTTTTTTTCTCCCATCACAAAATCTCATGCACTATCTCCCACTCCTTCTTATTCCCTAAAGTAAACAATGATTGCAATTTCCCAAACAGATTTATCTAGGTTATTTTATATATAAGTTCAGATTACAGGCTCTACAACTTTGTTTTTTACATTTTGCATGATAATGCTTTTATATAAAAATCTAGAAAATGTTCATTCACATCTAGAAAATTACTTTTAATCATGGCATTCAGCCTGACAGCACAGTTGACATTCCAGTTTCTACCCCTGTCATTAGCAGGTTTTATAAAAACTGAATTTTCGGATTCTGTCTGGTTTATCCAAGATTTAAAGGCAAATAAAATGACACAACAATTTTTTAGTATATATATATAAATATAAATATATATTTGCATTAATGTGCATGTGTATATGTACATATATCTCAAGGCTATTGTTACAGCTCAGATTTCCAGGATGTGAACTGGGAGATGGAGATTATTATTTAAAAAAAAAAAAGATTTTTAAGAAGTCCTTCAAGATTAATGGCAGTAATGGGAGGGGAAATAGTCAGGATTTGGTAAAGTTCAATACCAGCAAATTACTCTGTCTTATTTAAATTTGCATCTAAAAAAAAATAGCAGAAAGTGGAAAAATACTCCACGTTCATAGATTGATTGGAAAAATCAACACTATCAATATAAACTAATTTACCCAAAATATTATACAGATTCAACAAAATTCACATTGAAATTCCAATAATATTTAAAACAAATTTAAGACAGAAAAAAATTCAACAGGAGCCAAAGTGCTAGCATAGAGGTAAGGCATTTGCCTTGTACATGGCTGACTCTGGATGGACCTGGGTTTAATCCCTGGTATGCCAGATGATCCCCTTGGGTTTAATCCCCACATCCCATTATGGTCCCCTGAGTCTGCCAGGAACTATTTCTGAGTGCAGAGCCAGGAGTAACCCCTGAGTGCTGCCAGGTGTGGCCCAAAAACATGCAAACAAAAAAAACCCCACAAAACAAACAAACAAAACAGAAGAAAATTAACAAAAAAACATAAAGCTTTTTTTTATTTTTCAGGGTGATCCAGTTAAAGAATTCATTTACTAAAAATAAAAATACAATTAACCTGTATTCATATTCAAAAACTACTTAAGCTTATAAGTATAAATAAATAACAAAGTGATATTATCTTAAATTTTCTTTTTTGTTTTTTTTTATATAAATTCTTTAAGCACAATGATTACAAGCATAATTATAGTTGGGTTTCAGTCATAAACAGAACTCTCCCCCTTCACCAGTGCAACATTTCTACCACCAATGACTCCCCTCCCTCCTTCCCAACCTATGTCTGTATTCAAGACAGGCATTCTACTTCTCTCACTCATTAACATTGTCATGCTAGTTGTTAATGTAGTTATTTCCCTAACAGCACTCACCACTCTTTGTGATGAGTTTCATATTGTGAGCCGGTTCTTCCAGCCCTCATCTCTATTGTTTCTGAGCATTATTACAATCATGTCCTTACTTTTTCTTAAAACCCATAGATGAGTGAGACTATTGTGTCTATCTCTCTCCCTCTGATCTATTTCACTCAACATAATAGATTCCATGTACATCCACATATAGGAAAATTTCATGACTTCACCTCTCCTAAAGGCTGCATAATTTTCCATTGTGTATATGTACCACAATTTCTTTAGCCATTTATTTGTTGAAGGGCATCTTGGTTGTTTCCAGATTCTGGTTATTATAAATAGCACTGCAATGAGGGCTTGTCTTCTTCATAAAGCTTTCTAAATAGCTTAAGTTATTGTGAAGTGAAAAAAAAAGAAAGTAAGTATGGTCACATTTCATGACTTTTTAGATAAGAAATGTTACAGAGTAAAAAATATTAACTACTTAGTGCTCACTTCAGCATCACATATACCATATTTTCCGGCATATAAGACGACCCCCTAATTTTACAGTTAAAACATAGGTTTAGGCCTATATTTGCTGTATAAGACAGAATGTTCCTGTGCTGCAACTGTATCTTCTACAGTGAGCCAATCACAACAAGCAAAGGTCCAAAGGTTATACTGTAATAGACGTCCTCTCTGACTCTGGCCAATCTGAGCAGGCTTTTTACAGTATAGATTCGGGTCCAGAACATTGTCTAATTTGCATGCATAAAAAGCCTACTTGGATTGGCTGAGTTAGAGAGGCTGTCCGAGCAGCCTTGCAGTGATTGGTGCAGGATTGAGTTGGAAAATTCGTTTTGTGGCAATATTCAGACAATTTTCATTTAGTGGCATATTGAAACATTTTTCGGGATATACTCAGCGTATAAGATGACCCCCAATGCCATCTAGTCCAACCTCTATGGAAAGCAATATGGAGATTCCTCCAAAATCTGGAAATTGAGCTCCCATTCAACCCAGCTATTCCACTCCTAGGGATATACCCTAAGAACACAAGAATACAATACAAAAACCCCTTCCTCACACCTATATTTATTGCAGCACTATTCACAATAGCCAGGCTCTGGAAACAACCAAGATGCCTTTCAACAGACGAATGGCTAAAGAAACTATGGTACATGTACACAATGGAATATTATGCAGCCATCAGGAGAGATGAAGTCATGAAATTTTCCTATACATGGATGTACATGGAATCTATCATGCTGAGTGAAATAAGTCAGAGGGAGAGAAAGAGACGCAGAATTGTCTCACTCATCTATGTGTTTTAAGAAAAATAAAAGTCATTTTTGTAACAATCCTCAGAGACACTGAGAGGAAGCTCACCACAAAGAGTGGTGAGTGCAGCTATAGAAATAACTACACAGAGAACTACCATAATCATGTGAATGAATGAGGGAACTGGAAAGCCTGTCTGGAGTACAGGTGGGGGTGGGGTGGGATGGAGGGAGATTTGGGACATTGGTGGTGGGAATGTTGCACTGGTGAAGGGGGTGTTCTTTACATGACTGAAACCTAATCACAATCATTTATGTAATCAAGATGTTGTTTAAATAAAGGAAAAAATGGAAAAAAAAAAGATGACCCCGGATTTTCAGTTGACTTTTTTTTTTGTTTCAAAAGTTGTCTTATACGCCAGAAAATATGGTACTAAAATTGGAACAAAGAGAGAAGATTAGCATGGGCCCTGGCCAAGGATTACACACAAATTTGTGAAGCATTTCATATTAAAAAAAAAAACCTACTTAAAACCATGAATGGTTTTTACAGATGAATATTGATCCAAGAGTATCAAATACAGAATAATGACTGTGAGATGTCATGTCTATGGAGTCCAAGAGATGACAAAGAGAGAAATAATGATTTTTTTCTAGGTGGTGTTTATAAAGGTACGTAAGAATTTCTCAAACTTCTAAATATGTGTGCATATCCCAAATATTAATGCATGTTATATGCATGTTATGCACATAATACATACATAATGTATGTGTATTATGCATATAATAAAAATTCAGGAGAGATAGTAGTTTGGGTTACACCTTGTGGTCTTAAGAGGCTATTCCTGGTCTGTACTCAGGAGTAACCCTGGCAAGTACCAGGATTTCATTTGTGATACAGGGGATAAAAATAAAAATCAGTCATATGTAAGGTAAGAACTTTAACTGATGTACTATTTCTCCAATCCAGTAGGTTATAATTTTTTATAAAAGGGAACTTTAAGTATGAGTATCAGCAAAACAATAACCTAAAAGTGCTCATTTCCATTTATCTTGGCCAATAACTTAACTTGAAACCAATTTTAAGATGGATTTTCACAGCTTTAGGTCTCTACATCTCTACCTATCATTTTTAATCTACATATTCAATTAATTATAAAGGAAAGATGTGAGAGAAATCTTTGATCATTTTAAAGGTAATTTTTATTTTCTTATTGATTACTTATTTATGTCAAAGGAAGTGATTATTCCATGAAAATGCATTATAATTCATTGGAGAATGAGGAAAAGGGAAATAGTAATGCCAAAGTGAGATTATGAATGCCTAAAGTGTATGTTAAATATCAAGGTGAAAAATTGTCTATTTACAGGACCTGAAAGTGGAGATCCATCTAGAATGCTGGTGGGGAAGAGATGACAGGTTAAAATCTAGCTGAAAATAACCCAATCTGATATGACAATACATTCAGGGGGTGATGTATGCAACTTGAAGGGACACCACACAACCATTGACAGTCAGCTAGGGATTTCTGGCAAGCAGCAGCAGGCAAAGACAAAGGGGCTGTCCTTGCAACATGACTCAGATCTCCCAGAAAACAAAAAAGAGAGTCAATCCTTAGACAATGACAGGCCCTCCCTCGATGGCCGCCTGGGATGCTGCACCAAGGACAGACAGATGCTAAGCAAGAAGTGCTTTAGTCCTGTTCAGATGTCAGAGTAACTAGGATGTCAGCCTGGTTTTCTCCAGGAGTAAACCACAGTGACAGGTAAATAAAGAAGGGTATAAATTTGTCAGATTCCTGTGGCTCCTAGCTGCTCTGACTCAGTGCCTACTGAAATCATTTCACAATATTCAGCTTCTCCCAGAACCTCTTATAGTGAAACATCACATTCCCTGCCGGCACAAGTCAGAATCATGAATCTCCACCGGTAGCTGAAGGAACAGGCATGTAAAGAAAGAGTTTTTAGGGCTCCCTGTGTGTGACACCAGGCGGGGAAAATCCGCGAAAGTACACCGGCCCAGTGGGGCTCAGCTGTGAAAGACTGTGAGTGTGACCTGTCTATGTCTGTCTACTGTCCTCTTGCGTGAAACTCTTGCGAGTGGGGCAAAAAGAGCCTCCAGAAACCTCGCTCGCCCAGACGCCATTTTCAGGGAGGGACTTCAGAGCATAAAAACCGGCTATCCTTTGCAAAAGCTGGCTCCCTGTGTGTGACACCAGGCGGGGAAAATCCGCGAAAGTACACCGGCCCAGTGGGGCTCAGCTGTGAAAGACTGTGAGTGTGACCTGTCTATGTCTGTCTACTGTCCTCTTGCGTGAAACTCTTGCGAGTGGGGCAAAAAGAGCCTCCAGAAACCTCGCTCGCCCAGACGCCATTTTCAGGGAGGGACTTCAGAGCATAAAAACCGGCTATCCTTTGCAAAAGCTGGCTCCCTGTGTGTGACACCAGGCGGGGAAAATCCGCGAAAGTACACTGGCCCAGTGGGGCTCAGCTGTGAAAGACTGTGAGTGTGACCTGTCTATGTCTGTCTACTGTCCTCTTGCGTGAAACTCTTGCGAGTGGGGCAAAAAGAGCCTCCAGAAACCTCGCTCGCCCAGACGCCATTTTCAGGGAGGGACTTCAGAGCATAAAAACCGGCTATCCTTTGCAAAAGCTGGCTCCCTGTGTGTGACACCAGGCGGGGAAAATCCGCGAAAGTACACTGGCCCAGTGGGGCTCAGCTGTGAAAGACTGTGAGTGTGACCTGTCTATGTCTGTCTACTGTCCTCTTGCGTGAAACTCTTGCGAGTGGGGCAAAAAGAGCCTCCAGAAACCTCGCTCGCCCAGACGCCATTTTCAGGGAGGGACTTCAGAGCATAAAAACCGGCTATCCTTTGCAAAAGCTGGCTCCCTGTGTGTGACACCAGGCGGGGAAAATCCGCGAAAGTACACCGGCCCAGTGGGGCTCAGCTGTGAAAGACTGTGAGTGTGACCTGTCTATGTCTGTCTACTGTCCTCTTGCGTGAAACTCTTGCGAGTGGGGCAAAAAGAGGCTCAGAGGAGCACGGCCGCTCCGCTTCGCTACGCGGCCGTGCACTCTTTCTAAGGAAAGAACTCCATTGCAACAAGAAGGAAAAATCACACTAAGAACGGCGCTATATCACAGAAGCAAACATTTCTCTCTGGACTGTCTTCTCTGTTACATGCTCGGGCCTAAGATTTGACCCAGTGTGAGGCTTCATCCACGGAGGACTCCCCTCCCTTAGAGGCAAGTCAGCCCATCCAGAAAGGGAGGAGCCAGAGGAGTGTGCTGCCTACATCATATAGACAATGAATACCACTACAACACGTAGAAAAACCCACAATACAAATGTGACAATGGGGAAACAGCGCAGGCCAGCATCAGACATAGAGAATGAAGATGACAATTCTGAGGACCAGATAATGACTGAACAACTAATCAACCTCTCAGATAAGGACTTTAGACTAGCAATATGGAAGGTGCTCAACAGACTCCAAGAAACCATGGATCGAGTTGAACAGAACACTAATAAGAACCAAGAAAATATGAAGGCAGAAATGACAAAACTCCAAACTGAAATAACATGTCAACTAACAGGCCTGAAAAACTCAGTAAACGAAGTGAATGACAAAATGGATAAGCTCTGGGACCGGGTATCAGAAGCTGAGAATAGACTTGGTGCTGTGGAAGATGAGATACATAACAATTCCATACAGCAGGAGAGATTGGACAAAAAACTTAAAGCAAATGAGCAGACAATGGAAAAATTAGTCAAAGAATGGGAACAGACGAAAATAGAAGTCTATGATAAGATCAACAGAAACAACTTAAGAATCATTGGAGTCCCAGAGACCCAGGAAGAAAATTTCCAGGAAGAATCAATGGTCAAGAACATCATTAAAGAGAAACTTCCAGAGCTAAAGAATATATGTGATCAAATCCTGCATGCCCGAAGAGTACCAACCAAAAGAGACCCCAGAAAAACCACCCCAAGACACATCCTAGTCACAATGACAAATCCCACAGATAGAGACAGAATTCTGAAAACAGCAAGATCAAAAGGGGAAATCATGTTCAAGCAAGCTTCCCTGAGATTTACAGCAGACCTGTCACCAGAAACGCTCAATGCCAGAAAGCAGTGGTGGGATATTGTGACAAGACTGAATGAAATGAATGCTTCACCCAGAATACTATACCCAGCAAAACTCACTTTCCGGTTTGATGGAAGAATACATGGTTTCACAGACAAAAAACAGCTCAGAAACTTCACAGACACAAAACCAGTCTTAAGAGAAAAACTGAAAGACCTAATCTAAGACAAGACTACCCAAAAGACACACCAAATTTTGAAATAAAGATGGCGTTAAATCCCAGGACAATTCTTTCTCTCAACGTCAATGGACTAAATGCACCAGTTAAGAGACACAGAGTGGCTAAATGGATCAAAAAACTCAATCCAACCTTCTGCTGCCTACAAGAAACGCACCTGAATAGTCAGAACAAACATAGACTCAAAATAAAAGGCTGGAGAAAAGTTATCCAAGCAAACAACACCCATAAAAAAGCTGGAGTGGCCATACTAATATCAGATAATGCAAACTTTATACTCAGGAAGGTTGTAAGGGACAAAGACGGACATTTTATATTAATCAAGGGGTACGTAGAGCAGGAAGAATTCACTCTCCTAAACATATATGCACCGAATGAGGGGCCAGCAAAATATTTAATACAACTGCTGACAAATCTGAAAAATAATATCAACAACAACACAATAATTGTGGGGGACCTAAACACGGCTTTGTCAACACTGGACAGGTCAACCAGACTGAAACCCAACAAGAATATACTAGACCTGAGGAGAGAAATGGAAGAAAGAGGCCTAGTGGATATATATAGGACACTCCATCCCCAGAAACCTGGATACACATTCTTCTCCAATGTACATGGGACATTCTCCAGGATAGACTACATGCTGGCACATAAAACATACCTCCATAAGATCAAGAGGATAGAAATTTTGCAGACTACCTTCGCTGACCACAAGGCTCTGAAATTATTTGTGAACTCCAAAGGGACTCAGAAGAAACACTTTAACACCTGGAAGTTAAACAGCCTCATGCTCAATAACCAGTGGGTCCGAGATGAAATCAAGGAGGAAATAAAAAGGTTCCTGGAAACAAATGACAATAAAGACACAAACTCTCAGAACTTATGGGACACAGCAAAAGCAGTACTGAGAGGAAAATTTATAGCTTTGCAAGCACACATCAGGAAGGAAGAAGGAGCTTACCTGAGTAGCTTAATGACACAGCTAATAGAACTAGAAAATGCTCAACAAAAGGACCCAAGAACAGGAAGACAGAAGGAAATAACAAAGCTGAGAGCAGAAATCAACGAAGTGGAAACTCAAAAAACAATCCGAAAGATCAACGAAAGCAGAAGTTGGTTCTTTGAAAAAATAAACAAGATTGATAGACCACTGGCAAACCTAACAAAGAAAGAGAGAGAGAGAAACTTGATAACTCGTATCAGGAATGAAAAAGGAGAGATCACTACTGATATGACTGAGATTCAAAGGGTAATCAGAAACTACTTTGAAAAACTCTACGCCACTAAAAATGAGAACCTGGAAGAAATGGATAAATTCTTGGACTCTTATAATCTTCCACGGTTGAAGGAAGAGGATGTAGCATATCTAAACACCCCCATCACCATTGATGAAATTAAAACAGTAATCAAATGTCTGCCGAAAAACAAAAGCCCAGGTCCAGATGGATTCACAAATGAATTCTATCAAACTTTCCAAGAGGAACTACTGCCAATCTTGGCAAGACTCTTTCATGAAATTGAACAAACAGAAACACTTCCAAATAGCTTTTATGAAGCCAACATCACCTTGATACCTAAACCAGACAGAGACGCTACCAAAAAAGAAAATTACAGACCAATATCACTGATGAATGCAGATGCAAAGATCCTCAACAAAATCCTGGCAAATAGGATTCAATGCCTCGTTAAGAAGATCATCCACTACGATCAAGTAGGTTTCATCCCAGGAATGCAAGGCTGGTTTAACATCCGTAAATCTATCAACATAATACACAACATCAATAACAAGAAAAATAAAAACCACATGATCATATCAATAGATGCAGAGAAAGCATTTGATAAGGTCCAACACCCATTCTTGATCAAAACTCTCAGCAAGATGGGAATGGAGGGAACCTTTCTCAATATAGTGAAGGCCATCTACCACAAGCCAGTGGCAAATATTATCCTCAATGGAGAAAAACTGAAAGCCTTCCCTCTAAATTCTGGCACAAGACAAGGCTGTCCTCTCTCACCACTCCTATTCAACATAGCACTGGAAGTACTTGCTATAGCGATTAGGCAAGAAAAGGATATCAAGGGAATCCAGATAGGAAAGGAAGAAGTCAAGCTCTCACTGTTTGCAGATGACATGATACTCTACTTAGAAAACCCTAAAGACTCTATCAAAAAGCTTCTAGAAACAATAGACTCATATAGCAAGGTGGCAGGCTACAAAATTAACACACAAAAATCAATGGCCTTTCTATACACCAACAGTAATAAAGAAGAAATGGACATTAAGAAAACAACCCCATTCACAACAGTACCACACAAACTCAAATATCTTGGAATCAACTTGACTAAATATGTGAAGGACCTATACAAAGAAAACTATAAAACTCTGCTCCAAGAAATAAGAGAGGACACACGGAAATGGAAACACATACCCTGCTCATGGATTGGCAGGATTAACATCATCAAAATGTCAATACTCCCCAAGGCATTATACAGATTTAATGCCATCCCTCTAAAGATACCCATGACATTCTTCAAAGAAGTGGATCAGACACTTTTGAAATTCATTTGGAACAATAAACACCCTCGAATAGCTAAAGCAATCATTGGGAAAAAGAATATGGGAGGAATTACTTTTCCCAACTTTAAACTGTACTACAAAGCAACAGTTATCAAAACAGCATGGTATTGGAATAAGGATAGGTCCTCAGATCAGTGGAATAGGCTTGAATACTCAGAAAATGTTCCCCAGAGATACAACCATCTAATTTTTGATAAAGGAGCAGGAAATCCTAAATGGAGCAGGGAAAGCCTCTTCAACAAGTGGTGTTGGCACAATTGGATAGCCACTTGCAAAAAATTAAACTTAGACCCCCAGCTAACATCATGTACAAAGGTAAAATCCAAATGGATTAAAGACCTCGATATCAGCCCCAAAACCATAAGATATATAGAACAGCACATAGGCAAAACACTCCAGGACATTACAGGCATCTTCAAGGAGGAAACTGCACTCTCCAAGCAAGTGAAAGCAGAGATTAACAGATGGGAATATATTAAGCTGAGAAGCTTCTGCACCTCAAAGGAAATAGTGCCCAGGATACAAGAGCCACCCACTGAGTGGGAGAAACTATTCACCCAATACCCATCAGATAAGGGGCTAATCTCCAAAATATACAAGGCACTGACAGAACTTTACAAGAAAAAAACATCTAACCCCATCAAAAAATGGGGAGAAGAAATGAACAGACACTTTGACAAAGAAGAAATACGCATGGCCAAAAGACACATGAAAAAATGTTCCACATCACTAATCATCAGGGAGATGCAAATCAAAACAACGATGAGATACCACCTCACACCCCAGAGAATGGCACACATCACAAAGAATGAGAATAAACAGTGTTGGCGGGGATGTGGAGAGAAAGGAACTCTTATCCACTGCTGGTGGGAATGCTGTCTAGTTCAACCTTTATGGAAAGCTATATGGAGATTCCTCCAAAAACTGGAAATCGAGCTCCCATACGATCCAGCTATACCACTCCTAGGAATATACCCTAGGAACACAAAAATACAATACAAAAACCCCTTCCTTACACCTATATTCATTGCAGCTCTATTTACCATAGCAAGACTCTGGAAACAACCAAGATGCCCTTCAACAGATGAATGGCTAAAGAAACTGTGGTACATATACACAATGGAATATTATGCAGCTGTCAGGAGAGATGAAGTCATGAAATTTTCCTATACATGGATGTACATGGAATCTATTATGCTGAGTGAAATAAGTCAGAGAGAGAGAGAAAAACGCAGAATGGTCTCACTCATCTATGGGTTTTAAGAAAAATGAAAGACACCCTTGTAATAATAATTTTCAGACACAAAAGAGAAAAGAGCTGGAAGTTCCAGCTCACCTCAGGAAGCTCACCACAAAGAGTGATGAGTTTAGTTAGAGAAATAACTACATTTTGAACTGTCCTAATATTGAGAATGTATGAGGGAAATGTAGAGCCTGTTTAGGGTACAGGCGGGGGTTGGGTGGGGAGGAGGGTGATTTGGGACTTGGGTGATGGGAATGTTGCACTGGTGATGGGTGGTGTTCCTTTTATGACTGAAACCCAAACACAATCATGTATGTAATCAAGGTGTTTAAATAAAAAAAAAATTAAAAAAAAAAAAAAAAAGAAAAAAAAAAGAAAGAGTTTTTAATAACAGGAAGCAAAAGATTCTTTCTCTCACAAAGAACATGAAAGTTTAATTTCGTTATCACCTAAAAACTTGAGAGCTTAATTTCTTAGTCATCTAGCAGATGTAAAGTAATAATAAAAATAGTCTGTGATGTACAGGGAATGTAGAGAGATGCAGAGATATTGTGGTGACTTGTGAAAGGTGCCATTTGCCTTTGTGGAAATAAAAATAACCTTTTGATTAAAGCACTCCTGCTGGCTTTGGGCAATTTACCTGTCGTATGCATCAGCTTCCTGTAAAAAGTAGGAAGAATGATAAAATCCATCTCATAGACTGTTGTGAAGAGTAGACGGAATAATGTGTATTAAGTTCACTTAGTACAAGGTCTGGCATTTCACAACCCTTTTTCATAAAATAAGACATGCCACTATTATAGCCACCAGTAATTCTCACTATAGCCTCTTCCAATAGTTCATTTCAGATTAATTTCTGATGTAGAGTCATCTTTTCATGCCCCTCTCTTATTGTGTATTCTTCTTTTGAAAATAGAGGGTTAGTCTTACAAAAAGTGTGCATTACAAGGCTAGCTCAAACTAGCCATCACAAGGTCACAGAAAAATGAAATGGTGTGGCACATTGCAAATCTATAGAAGGCTGGTTTTGCAGAATTATATAGAGCTGGCTTACCTGCCTTTTCTGCTTGGAGACACATCAGAATCTTTATTTGGAGAGTATTATATGATTGTCTATCTATCTACATATAGGAATATCCAGTGTGTTCTTTAATCACAAAACCTGAGAGGCCCATAGAAAATTGTCTAATCCATATAAATTCACATTCTATAAAATTGATTATGAAGGGCATAGTCTCAGACACTCCTTACTAACAACTTGGTAATAATGTCTGAACAATAAGGCTAATAAAATATTTTTATTCTATCTAAGCAAAATTTTCATACTACTTAATCAGAAGAGTACTATATCATAGTTATAAAAGAGACTTTGGCATCAGACTGCCTGGGAACCTAAGCATAGCAGCAATATTAGCTAGATGAGTGATTTGAGTATTGTTATTCAATTTTGTGAAGGGTAAGTGGAAATGTAAATGTACCTGTCTCATAAAATTTGTGATTAGTTAACTTATTTATCATAATGTAAAATACTTAGCATCTGACACAAGGATATATTCAGCTATTTTTATTAAAAAATTGTTAACATGGGATTTATTTTTACTTAAATAATATTTGCAAATTTTAGAAATTGAATAAGAAAGAAAAATGTGAGTTAAATCTTCACTTTCATATAAGCTGCTAACATTTTAAAGAATATTTATTCCAGCTTTTCTTCAAATATGCATTTGCAGATCTAAGACCAAAATACACAAGGCATTATGTAATCTAATTTATTTATGTCTGACTGTGAGTTATTGAAGAAAATGTCCTGTTTTCCACTTAAACGTGCTTCAAAAAATCCTTGGCATTAAGCAATCTATAGCACTTTGTAGCTAAGATGTAAAAATTACATTGCCTCAAGAATTTAATACCCACTCCCTGTTACTAAATATTAATATTTATTTTTGAAGGGAGTAGTCAGATCTTACTCTCTCATTTGTCCTCAAAGTTCAATCCTGGTATTGCTCAGGGACCATGCATGATCAAATCCTGGTTGGCTGTATGCAAGGCAAGCACCCTACATACTGTATTATCATTCCCCTCCCAGTAAGATGTTTACTGAATATTTTGAATAAAAATTGAGTATTTTTGGAGATAAGTGTGTGTGAATATCTGTTAGATTTCCTTCAGATAAATTCTCTAAGAGTAAAATTTTCCATATCCAAAAAGCAATAAGCATTTTTAAAGTCAGGGGTAGCTTCAATGGATTTTTGTTGGAATACATTACTTCTGAAATGCTCTTTAAAATTCCTGCCAGGAATAGATGATGCTATATAGCTTTTTGTCTCTTTTTTTTTTCTCTAACCAACAGACTTTTCTTTTCAATTCCATTATAAGATCTATCAACATTCTATTCTCTTCTCTGTGGCAAAAGGAAGGGCTTTTAAAACTTTCTGATAGAAAAAAAATCCTTCCTTATTGCCTTGAAGCTAAAATTGGATTGTGCAAAAATATGAAACCCATAGTACTTATTGTGCACCCTCTGGCAATACTATCTCTAAACGTTATCTTTCTATCACTTGAAACTCAGTATTTTGCGTGCTTCACTGTTTACCAATTTGCTACTCAGCTATAGTGAAGAACTTCAGCTCTCCTATTGACCATCTCTTAATATTCTCTTTTTACTTCCTGCACTGTGTGTTATTTTGTTATAAAAATAAAATATGGGGGCTGGAGCCGTGGCACAAGGCATCTGCCTTGCCCGCGCTAGCAGAGGTTCGATTCCCCCGGCGTCCCATGTGGTTCCCCAAGCCAAGATCAATTTCTGAGTGCATATTCAGGAGTAACCCCCTGAGCACCACTGGGTATGGCTCCAAAACCAAAATAATAATAATAATAATAATAATAATAATAATAATAATAATAATAATAATAATAATAATAAAAAATATGAATATAAATCCCTATTAAACACGCAAAATAGTATTTTTTTCAAATGCCAGCTAGTGACTTCTCCTTGGTCTTAGAATAAATCTGAACCCCTTACATTGAGCCATAACCAAAAAAGATCAACCCTCTAGATATTTCACCAACTGTAAGGCTGCTACTCTTCTCTGTGTACATAAATTTTAATTCTATAATACATTCTTCAGGTTCTTAAACAACCTAAGCCTCTTCTGACAGTAGACCCTCTGCACAAACTCTTCACTCTGCCTAAAATGTTTTCTTGTTCTTTTTGTCATTCAGAACACAGTTCAAATGATATATCTCACAGACCTTTCTTGACCATTCAATTTTAAAGTGCCTCCTACTCATTCTTTTCTCACATCACCCAATAAGTCTCCATTAAGTTCATCATCCAATAAGTCTCTATTAAGCCCACTTGATATTTTATGATCTTAAGGACCTTCGCTATATTAGTCTCTGCTGAATCCTTAGGAGCTCATACCTAAAATACAGGTGGTACTCAGCAATATTTATTGCTAAATATATTCTGAAGAAGTGTTATTCCTTGCTTAAAGCTGTCAGCATAAGAAGTGTTAGGAGAACTCTGTGAAAGGAATATGGATTATACAACTAATCTTAGGAAACTGATTGTGAGCAGATTTACAGATTTTGGATGAGGTGGAGGGGAACAGATTTAGAGGCTTTAAAGTGGCAAAGAAACTCCCTTTTTGATCATACGAAAGGGTTGGAATGAAAGAAGAAATAGGACTTAACAGCATAAAAAAGGTAGGAAAGTACCATGGACCAGTCTTCCTGGCCCTCATCTCTACTCTCTTTGGGTATTATTCTCAAACTATGTTCTTGTTGTTATATCCCTCATATGAGTGCAATCATTCTATGCCTGTCCCTTTCCCTTTGCTTTTTTCTCTTTTCATGATACTCTCCATATTCATCCATGAATAAACATAAGCGAATTTCTTGACTGTGTGTGTGTGTGTGTGTGTGTGTGTGTGTTTGGTTTTTGGGTCATACCCGGCATTGTTCAGGGGTTATTCCTGGCTCCAGGTTCAGAAATTGCTCCTGGCAGGCATGGGGAACTATATGGGACGCCAGGATTTGAACCAATGATCTCCTGCATGAAAGGCAAACGCCTTACCTCCATTCTATCTCTCCAGCCCCTCTTGACTTTTTTTTTCACAGTTTACACTACATACTTTTCTTTCTTTCTATCTTTCTTTTCCTTCCTCTCTCCCTTCCTCCATTCTTTCTTTCCTTCTTTTATTCTTTCCTTTCTTCCTTCCACTGTTCTCTAAGGTTCTAGAGATAATAATATAGAGATTCTGGTTTCTCTAGCTGTGAGCCCCAGCCCCAAAATTTAAATTTGATAGCAACTCGGGCATCTGTAGCAACTCGGGCCTTCTGTGCCCAACTAATTAAGATGCAAGAGATTTTCTAAGGACTACTTGGCCCCTGTCCACAGCCCTCAAGTCCTCCCAACCCTCTACACCTAGAGCCCCTTCCCTGGGCACCCAGAGCCTAGGAGGAGATGGCTCTGTGTGTCAGGACTCTGCTGCCCTTCCAGAAGATGAAGTCAACTTTCCCTCAGCAACAGGTTCCTTGTGCTCAGTGTTTGGCTTTTGTTTGACCAGCAATCAACCAGCTTTGCTCATAACTGTCCCCATACCCTCACCACTACACCTAGAATGTCATTGTCCTCTTACTGACTGCTGAGGGGGTTCATAAAATAATTTTAGAAATTTTGCAATCTGGTTGTTGAGCACAATCATTATTAAAAATTAAATTTTATGACTTTATAATGAGATTAATTGCATTAAAATGCAAAGGAAATAAACACCCCCCCAACTACTGCTCCTAAAAAAGGTAGGAAAGAGAAAGAAAGAGGGAAGGATGGGGGAAGAGAAAAGTGAGCTCAAAGTAGGTTTTAGAGAAATGAAAGAAGATATTCGCAAATGAGACATTCAAAAAAAAATATCACCTTTGAGACTATATATGTGATTTTCAACAATTGAAAAGCAAACAATGCAGTTAAAACCTGGGAACTAATAAAATATCTCACCAAGGTAAATATACAGATGAACAATAGATATATGAAAAAATGTTCAGATATTATGTGCTCAAATACCAATCCCACCACCAGTGTGACTTTCATTCAACAGTGTCCCCAGTCTCCCACCTATCATCATAGCTTGCCTCCTTACAGGCACAAATAAATTAATTTTATTTTGTTGTTACAACAGAAAGGCAAATAGAATTCTCCAAATTAGATAAAAAAGGGTCAATTTGAAATAACTGTTATAGCTTTCAATGGCATTACTGGGATGTGTGTAATGCTAGTTGAGCCTTCTGTATTACTATTTAGGCTCACTGAGCTTGGTAGATTTTTATCCAACTTTCCCATCAGATATCCTGTGCTTCTCTGTATCTCTCCTCAGCTACATTCTGCTTATAAACGTATATGTCGCATAGCATCCATAAGATAGTGGCAAGGGATCACATACCCAATACAGCCCAATAGTGGGCTGACACTAATATATATATATATATATATATATGTATACATATGTGTATATATATGTATACATATGTGTGTATACATATATATAGTACTAACAAAATAACTGAAAAAACATCTAACCCAATCAAAAATGGGAAGATGAAATGAACAAATACTTCCTCAAAGAAATACAGATGGCCAAAAGGCACATGAAAAAATGCTCCACATCACTAATCATCAGGGAGAGGCAAATCAAAACAACAATGAGGTACCATCTCACACCACAGAGAGTGGAACACATCACAAAGAGTAGGAACAATATGTGCTGGCAGGATATAAGGGAAGAAAGAAACTCTCATTCACTGCTGGTAAGAATGCCATCTAGTCCAGTCTTTCTGGAAAACAGTATACATATTCTTAAAAAAAAATTGGAAATTGAGCTCCCATGTCATCCAGCAGTATCACTACAAGGAATATATCCTGGGAACACAATAACACAATACAAAAATGTCCTCTGCTATGTCCTCTGCCTATGTACATTGCAGCTCTATTTACAATAGCCAGGAAATAAAAACAATCCAGATACCCAACAACTGATGAGTGGATAAAGAAACTGTGGTATATATACACAATGGAATACTATACAGCCAACATGGAAAATAAAGTTATGAAATTTTCCTATGCATGAATGGACATGGAAACTATTATGCTAAGTGAAATGAGTCAGAGGGAAAGAGATATATACAGAATAGTCTCACTCATTTGTGAGATTTAAAAAAAATAATTGTATGATAATAATACCCATAGACAATAAAGATGAGGTTTGAAAGGACCAGACCAGGATATAAAGTTTATCAGAAAGATTGGTTAATGCAGTTAAAGAAATAACTATACCAACAACTATCATGATAATGGTAGTGAAGTGAGAGAAATAGAATGCCTGTCTCAGAGAGAGGCAGGGAGTGGGGGAGAAAAATGGGGGCATTGGTGGCAGAAAGGTTGCACTGGTGAAAGAGGACATACTTTTTATGACTGAAATCCAACTACAAATATGTTAGTAACCATGGTGCTTACATAAAGATATTACTGATAAAAATAAATTTAAAAAAAAACTAGAGAGTACAGGTTTAAAAAAACACTGAAAATTCTGAAGTATTAGCCACCAGACAAGGATGTCAATTGTATGATTATTAATCTACATTGTATTGGGACTCCTAGAAATAGAAGTTAAGTAGGTAAAAACATTTTGAAAAGAAGTTAAACTATCAATATTAGCAAATGATATAATACACATAAAAATCTTAAATTCCAGATATGCCTGGAAAAGGGGAAGCCGCTGAACTCTGCTGGAACTCAGATGCCAGCATCTATCTCTGACTGTCTCCTGTGCTGTCTGCATTCTTGGCCTGATTTGATCCTGTGTGTGGCTTCATCTGCACATGGCTAGCCTTCCCTGGAGGTGAGTTGATACGCCAAAAGAGGGAGGAGCCAGAGGCTCGATATGCGGCCGTGCAAATCATTTAGCCAATGAATACAATGACAACACGTAGAAAAACCCACAATAGAAGTGTGACAATAGGAAAACAACGCAGGCGAACCCCAGAAATAGAGAATGAAGACAGCAACTCAGATGACCAGAACATGGCCAACCAACTAGTCAGTCTCTCAGATAAGAAGTTTAGAGTCAAAATATGGAAGATGTTCAAAGAACTCAAAGAAAGTATAGAAGAGAAAACTAATGAGAATCAAGATATTATAAAGATAGAAACGGGAAAACTTAAACTGAAATTTCAGGTCAAATAATAGGTCTGAAAAACACAGTAGATAAATTGAAGAAAAACATGGATGAGCTTTCCCATGGGTTAACAGCAGCTGAGGATAGAATTAATACGCTGGAAGATGAAATGAATAACAACTCCATACAGCAGAAGAAATTGGAAAAAAGCCTTAAAGCACATGATCAAACAATGGAAAAATTACTGAAAGAATGGGAACAGATGAAAATAGACGTCTATGATAAGCTCAACAGAAACAACTTAAGAATCAATGGAGTCCCAGAGACCCAGGAAGAAAATCTCCAGGAAGAATCAATTGTCAAGAACATCATTAAAGAGAAATTACCAGAGCTAATGAATACATGTGACCAAATCCTGCATGCCCAAAGAATACCAACTAAAAGAGACCCCAGAAAAAAACACCCCAAGACACATCCTAGTCACAATGGTGAATCCCACAGATAGAGACAGAATTCTGAAAGCAGCAAGATTGAAAAGAGAAATTACATTCAAGGGAACACCCTTAAGATTTACTGCGGACCTGTCACCTGAAACACTTATGGCCAGAAAGCAGTTGTGTGACATAGTAATAAAACTCAATGAAATAAATGCTTCGCCTAGAATACTGCACCCAGCAAAATTCACTTTCAGATTTGAAGGAACAAAACATGGTTTCACAAACAAACAACAGCTCGGAAACTTCACAGACTCAAAACCAGTCTTAAAAGAAAAACTGAGGGTCTTGAGAGATAGCACAGTGGTGTTTGCCTTGCAAGCAGCCATTCCAGGACCAAAGGTGGTTGGTTCGAATCCTGGTGTCCCATATGGTCCCCCATGCCTGCCAGGAGCTATTTCTGAGCAGACAGCCAGGAATAACCCCTGAGCAACACCGGGTGTAGACCAAAAACCAAAAACCAAAAAAAAAAAAAAAAAAAAAAACCTGAAAGACCTACTTTAAGACAAGACTGACCAACAGATACACCAAACTTGATATAAAGATGACACTAAATCCCAGGACAATTTCTTCTCTCAATGTCAATGGACTAAATGTACCAGTTAAGAGACACAGAGTGGCTAAATGGATAAAAAAAAAATACAATCCAACCTTCTGCTGCCTATAAGAAACGCACCTGAATAGTCAGAACAAACATAGACTCAAAATAAAAGGCTGGAGGAAAATCATCCAAGCAAACAACACCCATAAAAAAGCTGGAGTGGCCATACTAATATCAGATGATGCAAACTTTATACTCAGGAAAGTTGTAAGGGACAAAGATGGACATTTTGTATTAATCAAGGGATATGTACAGCAGGAAGAAATCACTCTCCTAAACATATATGCACCAAATGAGGGGCCAGAAAAATGTTTAATACAATTGTTGATGAATCTGAAAAATAATATCAATAACAACACAATAATTGTGGGAGAACTCAACACGGCATTACCAACATTTAATAAGTCAACCAGACTGAAACCCAACAAGAATATACTAGACCTGAAAAAAAAAATGGAAGGAAGAGGCCTAGTAGATTATATATATATGACACTCCACCCCCAGAAACCTGGATACACATTCTTCTCTAATGTATATGAGACATTCTCCAGGATAGATTACATGCTAGCACATAAAGCATACCTCCATAATATCAAGAGGATAGAAATTTTGCAGGCTACCTTCGCTGACCACAAGGCCCTGAAATTATATGTTAACTACAAAGGGACACAGAAGAAAAACTTTAATACCTGGAAGTTAAACAGCCTAATACTGAATAACCAGTGGGTCCGAGATGAAATCAAAGAGGAAATCAAAACCTTCCTAGAAACAAATGACAATGGAGACACAAACTATCAGAACCTCTGAGACACAGCAAAAGCGGTCGTGAGAGGAAAATTTATAGCTTTGCAAGCACACATCAGGAAAGAAGAAGAGGCATACCTGAACAGCTCAATGACACAGCTCATAAAATTAGAAAGTGCTCAACAAAAGGAACCAAAAACAAGGAGGCAGAAGGAAATAACAAAGCTGAGAGCAGAAATCAATGAAGTGGAAACCCGAAAAACAATTCAAAAGATCAACGAAAGCAGAAGTTGGTACTTTGAAAAAATAAATAATATTGATAGACCACTGGCAAAACTAACAAAGAAAGAGAGAGAGAGAGAGACTTGATAACTTGTATTAGGAATGAAAAAGGAGAGATCACTACTGATATGACAGAGATTCAAAGGGTAATCAGAAACTACTTTGAGAAACTCTATGCCACTAAAAATGAGAACCTGGAAGAAATGGATAATTTATTGGACTCTTATAATTTTCCATGGTTGGATAAAGAGGATGTAGCATACTATTGAGGAAATTAAGACAGTAATCAAATGTCTGCCCAAAAACAAAAGCCCAAGCCCAGATGGATTCACTAATGAATTCTTTCAAACCTTTCAAGAGGAACTCTTACCAATCCTGGTAAGACTCTTTCATGAAATCGAAAAAAACAGGAACACTTCCAAATAGCTTTTATGAAGCCAACATCACCTTGATACCTAAACCAAACAGAGATGCTACCAAAAAAGAAAATTACAGACCAATATCACTGATGAATACAGATGCAAAGATCTTCAACAAAATCCTGGCAAATAGGATTCAATGCCTCATTAAGAAGATCATCCACTATGATCAAGTAGGTTTCATCCCAGGAATGCAAGGATGGTTTAACATCTGTAAATCTATCAACATAATACACAACATCACCAATAAGAAAAATAAAAGTCACATGATCATATCAATAAATGCAGAGAAAACATTTGATAAGGTCCAACACTCATTCTTCATCAAAACTCTCAGCGAGATGGGAATGGAAGGAACCTTTCTCACTTGTATTGTGGGTTTTTCTACATGTTGTGGTGGTATTCATTGGCTATATGATGCAGGCAGCACACTCCTCTGGCTCTGCCCTTTCTGGATGGGCTGACTTGCCTCTAAGGGAGGGGAGTCCTCCGTGGATGAAGCCTCACACTGGATCAAATCTTAGGCCCAAGCATGCAACAGAGAAGACAGTCCGGAGAGAAATGCTTGCTTCTGTGATATAGCACAGTTCTTAGTGTGATTTTTTCTTCTTGTTGCGATGGTGTTCTTAGAAAGAGCGCATGGCCGCATAGCGAAGCCTCTTTTTGCCCCACTCCCAAGAGTTTCACACAAGAGGACAGTAGACAGACATTTACAGGTAGCACTCACAGTTTTTCACAGTTGGGCCCCACTGGGCAGGCGTAGTTTCGTGGATTTTCCTCGCCTGATGTCCCAAACAGGGGACCCCGAAGGAACCTTTCTCAATATAGTTAAGGCCACCTACCAAAAGCCAGAGGCAAATATTGTCCTCAATGGAGAAAAACTAAAAGTCTTCCCTCTAAATTCTGGCACAAGACAAGGCTGTCCTCTCTCACCACTCCTATTCAACATAGCACTGGGAATCCTTGCTATAGTGATTAGGCAAGAAAAAAATATCAAGGGAATCCAGATAGGAAAGGAAGAAGTCAAGCTCTCGCTGTTTTGCAGATGACATGATACTCTACTTAGAAAACCCCAAAGACTCTACCAAAAAGCTTCTAGAAATAACAAACTCATATAGCAATGTGGCAGGCTACAAAATTAACATACAAAAACAATGGCCTTTCTATACACCAATAATAATAGGGAAGAAATGGATATTAAGAAAACAACCCCGGGGCTGGGCGGTGGCGCTGGAGGTAAGGTGCCTGCCTTGCCTGCGCTAGCCTAGGACGGACCGCGATTCGATCCCCCAGCGTCCCATATGGTCCCCCAAGAAGCCAGGAGCAACTTCTGAGCGCATAGCCAGGAGTAACCCCTGAACGTCACAGGGTGTGGCCCAAAAACCAAAAAAAGAAAAAAAAAAAAAAAGAAAACAACCCCATTCACAATAGTGCCACACAAACTCAAATATCTTGGAATCAACTTGACTAAAAATGTGAAGGACCTATACAAAGAAAACTATAAAACTCTGTCACAAGAAATAAGAGAGGATACACGAAAATGGAAGCACATACCCTGCTCATGGATTGGCAGAATTAACATCATCAAAATGGCAATACTCCCCAAAGCATTGTACAGATTTAATGTGATCCCCCTAAAGATACACATGACATTCTTCAAAGAAGTGGATCAGGCACTTTTGAAATTTATTTGGAACAATAAACACCCTCGAATAGCTAAAGCAATCATTTGGAAAAGAATATGGGAGGAATTACTTTCCCCAGCTTTAAACTGTACTACAAAGCAATAGTTATCAAAACAGCATGATATTGGAATAAGGACAGGCCCTCAGATCAGTGAAATAGGCTTGAATACTCAGAGAATGTTCCCCAGACATACAATCACCTAATTTTTGATAAAGGAGCAAGAAATCCTAAATGGAGCAAAGAAAGCCTCTTCAACAAGTTGTGTTGGCACAATTGGCTAGCCACTTGCAAAAATATCAACTTAGACCCCCAGTTAACATCATGTACAAAGGTAAAATTCAAATGGATTAAAGATCTCGATATCAGAACCGAAATCATAAGATATATAGAACAACACGTAGGCAAAACACTCCAGGACATTGAGACTACAGGCATCTTCAAGGAGGAAACTGCACTCTCCAAGCAACTGAATTTAACAGATTTAATTTAACTGAAATTAACAGATGAAAATATACTAATCTGAGAAGCTTCTGCATCTCAAAAGAAATAGCGCCTAGGATACAAGAGCCCCCCACTGAGTGGGAGAAACTATTCATCCAATACCCATCAGATAAGGGGATAATATCCAAAATATACAAGGCACTGACAGAACTTTTCAAGAAAAAAATATCTAATCCCATCAAAAATCTGGGGAGAAGAAATGGACAGACACTTTGACAAAGAAGAAATACAAATGGCCAAAAGACACATGAAAAAATGTTCCACATCACTAATCATCAGGGAGATGCAAATCAAAACAACAATGAGGTACCACCTCACACCACAGAGATTGGCACACATCACAAAGAATGAGAACAAGCAGTGTTGGTGGGGATGTGGAGAGAAAGGAACTTATCCACTGCTGTGGGAATGCCATCTAGTTCAACCTTTATGGAAAGCAATATGGAGATTCCTCCAAAAACTGGAAATCGAGCTCCCATACGATCCAGCTTTACCCCTCCTAGGAATATACACTCAGAACACAAAAATACAATACAAAAATCCCTTCCTTACACTTATATTCATTGCAGCACTATTTACCATAGCAAGACTCTGAAAACAGCCAAGATAACCTTCAACAGATGAATGTCTAAAGAAACTGTGTTACATATACACAATGGAATATTATGCAGCTGTCAGGAGAGATAAAGTCATGAAATTTTCCTATACATGGATGTACATGTAATCTATTATGCTGAGTAAAATAAGTCAGAGAGAGAGAAAGGTACAGAATGGCCTCACTCATTTATAGGTTTTAAGAAAAATGAAAGACAGTCTTGCAGTAATAATTTTTAGACACAAAAGAGAGGAGGGCTGGAAGTTACAGCCCACCTCATGAAGCTCACCACAAAGAGGGATGAGTTTAGTTAAAGAAATAACTGCATTGTGAACTATCCTAACAATGAGAATGTATGAGGGAAATAGAAAGCCTGTCTAGAGTACAGGTGGGGGTAGGGTGGGGAGGAGGGAGATTTGGGATATTGGAGATGGCAATGTTGCACTGGTGATGGGTGGTGTTCTTTATATTGCTGAAACTTAAACACAATCATGTATGTAATCAAGTTGTTTAAATAAAATATATAAAAAAATCTTAAATTCCACTTTAAAAAGCTGAGAAATAATAAACTAAAGCACTAAAACCAGAGGCTACAAAATCAATGCATAAATATCTAGTGTGCTGCAAAATATTCAAGTAACCTGAACGGAAAGTAATTAAAATCATATATATATATAAAACATTATAAAAAGAATAAAATGTCTAGTGATCAACAAAGGGGGTTAAAATATACATGTGTGTTATATTATTTTAAAACAAATAAAAGACTTGGGAATATTGAAGAATATTTTGTTATTGATTGAAAAATTAACATTGTTAAAATTATGATCTTATAAAAAGCACTTCCTATCAAAATTCTAATGTATTCCAAGAACGTTAAAGAACCATTACTAATATTTGTAGGGAATCACAAAACCCCTGAATTGTCAAAGAAATATTTAAAAAAATAGAGTCATCACAGTCCCTAACTTCAAACTATACACTAAAATTATTCAAACTACACACTAATGAAAAGAGTGATATTGGAATAAAAGTAGAAATTTATCTAAAACTAAGAAAGGATGAAAAGACAGTACAACAGGTAAGAAGCCATGTGGTTGACTAGGACTTGGTCTTTTGCACTCCATCAAGAGTCATACTTGAATTGAAAGTAAAGAATAAACACACCTAGATGCGGCAGAAAAAGAAATATAAATAAATTAAAAGCCTAGAAATTAATTCTCATTATATCAAAAAGTCAAGAAGAAAAATCTCAATATAAAAAGACAAAATAGTCACATACAAACAATGAAATTGTAGGGTCTGAGAGATAGCTCAAATGAGTGGAGTACTTGATTAGCATACAGAAGCCCCAAGTTCAGTTGTTGGCATATTATGGTGCTCTGATCTGTAGTTCTGTAGTCCTAGTAATCACCAACTTCACTGGTTCCAAGTAGAACCACACTGCCAAGCAATTGACATTCTGACTCACACTTCTGGGTGTCACTCAGAAGTATTACACATGAGTATCCCCAGATTATGACCCTGGAATTTCCCTTGAGCACTACTTAAAGGTAATGCACCAAAAAGTAGAATAAAATCATGTCAACTCAAAATGAATTAAAGGCTAAGATATTAGAACCAAATCCATAAAAAAAAATAAAGAAGATAACATAGGTAAGCTACTCCATCATATTGGCTTTAGTAGTATTTTTACCACTAAAATAATTACCAGTGATTCAATTTCATTGGCAAGGAAACCAAACTCAAATTTAAATAAATGTAATTATATCACACCTAAAATCTTCTGTACCGAGAACAAAACTATCTTGTTTGTTTTTTAATTTGGGTTTTTTTGTTTGTTTGTTTGTTTTTGGCCATACCAGGTGACGCTTGGAGGTTACTCCTTGCTATGTGCTCAGAAATTGTTCCTGGCTCGGGGGACTATATGGGATGCTAGGGGATCAAACCATGTCCTTCCTAGGTCGGCCATGTGCAAGGCAAATGCCCTACCACTGCCCCACTGCTCTGGTCCACAAAACTACCATTTTTTTTAAAGGACATCCTGCCAAGGAGGAGAATTTATTTACATGTCAAAATCTGACAAAGGACAACTTGGCAATGTATATAATTTTTTTTAATCTCACCATTAAAAAGAGCATTCAGCATTCTGTTCTTGAAAAAGATATGAACCGGGCCCGGAGAGATAGCACAGCGGCGTTTGCCTTGCAAGCAGCCGATCCAGGAGCAAAGGTGGTTGGTTCGAATCCTGGTGTCCCATATGGCCCCCCGTGCTTGCCAGGAGTTATTTCTGAGCAGACAGCCAGGAGTAACCCCTGAGCACCGCTGGGTGTGACCCAAAAACTAAAAAAAAAAAAGAAAAAGAAAAAGAAAAAGATATGAACCAAGTCATAAAAAATCATAATACACAAACCATGCAGCTAAAAACTTGCACTCTTAGGAGGAGAGGTTGGGTCAAGTCCTGCACCTATTACCTATAATCTCAACTTTGCCTATGGTCCTGCTTTTCCACTACTCTATGATTCTCTGCAGAAACATCACTCTGATCAAAACCAAGCTATGCCGGTATTTGGGCTATATAACCAGGACTTTTTTTGGAGTAAGTGTAGGCACCCTCCTCAGCCCTCTTATACATCCAGAAGACCTAGAAGCAAAAAGCCACACCCTATAAACACAGCACTATCAGCAACAGTGATTTGAATTCCTAGATCACATGACTGCATTTGCAGCTGCACAAATACTTTATTTTTGTTTAACACTGTCTTTCCCATAGGAACACACTAATTTGGATGATAATATGTAGTTGAAATCACTTAATGTTTAATTTTCAAAAATTTGCTTACTGCTGTACTTTTTTTTCTCTTCTCCTCCCTCCTTTTTTCTTTCTGTTCTTTTTAAAATATGTTTACTCTAACTTATCTGGATCAACTCTGTTAACTATGTAATAGATCCTCTTTAAATAAAATTAAATAAATTTAATTAATAAATTTAAATCAATTTAAAATAAAATTTTAAAATACTCAGTGAAAGAAAGCCACCCCCCCAAAAAAAAAAACCAGAAGAAAACGACATGTATGTACAGATGGCCAACTATACATAGAAAAATGTTTTATCACTGATAACCAGGGAAGTGTAAGCCAAAACAATAAGATATTTCTTTACATTAGTGAGTATAGCCTAAATGAAAAACAAACAACAAAGTCAAGTGTCAGTGAGTATGTGGAAATAATGAAACTCTCATTCACTACTGGTGGAAATGTATAATGGTTCAGCTTTTATGGTAAAAAAAAAAAAAGCATGGAGATTTCTCAAAAATTAAAATGGCACTAATACATCACAGATGATTTTTATCTTTCAGTTCCTTTTTTCTGTTTTATTACATATTTGTTGGAATGCAATTCTTATACATTTAACTCAACCATTAATTTATATAATTCAATGATTTTAGTATATTCACATAATTGTAAAACCATCAAAACTATCAAATTTTATAACATTTTATTACTCCTAAAAGACATTCCATTTCATTACAGAAATGTCATTACACATTCTCTCTAGGGACTTTCCCTTTCTAGATATTTTGTGTCAAAGTTTTCCTATAATGGTGCTTATTTGACTGAATTATTTTACTTACCATATTGTTTTCGAGATTTATCTATGTTGTATATATCAGTAACTCCTTTTGTGGAAAATAATATAGTATGCAAATAAATTTTATCTATTTATTACTTGACATACTTTTATTGCCTTTCATGTACAAGTGCTTTGTAAACATAATTTTCATTTGTGCTGGATAGGAATATAATTGTTTTTTTATTTTTTGTTTTATGGATGACACCCAACAGTTCTCAAAGCTCACTACTGGCTTTAGTGTGTGTAATGCAACCATTTTTCCCAGAATACTGTTGCTCCTATCCCAGAAATAAAATTATTGAGTTATTATAAGTCAATGTTTACAATTTTGATTAATGTTAATAATCAAATTAATAATTAATTTTATAATTAATAATTTTCAGACTACATTTAAATTTAAATTTCATTAATAATTTTCAGGCTATTTTCCAAAATAGCTGCACTAGTTTAATCTCACACCAAAAGGTAAGAAATTCCTACTAATCCTTATCAACAATTATTACATCTTTGATAATTTTTCTTTAAAATGAATAAAAACTATCTCATTGATATTTCTCATTATAGTTTTAATTTGCATGTCCCTAATGATTAATAAGTTTAGCATCTCTTACCATGTTTATTGACCATCTCTTTCTGATATATTCTTCACAGTAGCAAAACTATAGTCTTTAACCAGATCTCAATGATCACTTTACACAAACCTTTCCAAATCCATCCCCATTACCTTTAAACTAAATTTAAACTTCTTTCCATAATTTTAGACTAAATTCCCACTCTTTTTCATAAATTGCATTATTTTACAATTTGCAAGTATTTCATCACTTTGTGTGTTTCATTTTGGCGTACGTGTAGAAAGAAAGGCAAACATAATGTATTCCTTTAGAAAGGCATACATAATGCCTACCTGTTTTCCATGAATCCAAATGTGTAGAACAATTCAGAGCATTTTGTAGAAGAAATGGTCGCAAAAGACAAGAATAATTAGTCAGTTTTAAAAAATTAAATAGGATTTGTGAGAAAAACAGAAAATGGAGAATGATTTGGTTGAGGAATCCCATATTTGCAATTTTGCCACCTGATTGTTCTCCTGGTCCTGTTTTCCTTAGCTTAGTACAATAATCACCCTGCTGGCTAACTCCTAGAGGAGACCTAGGATCTGAGTCTCCTTACTCTGTGGAATCTTTGCTCTGAGATGTAAGCTATTCCAGTCACCAGTAGTGGCACCATTGTCCTGCAGAAGTCTTGGGCATGATTTCTAAGACTCCACTGACCCATGGCACAAACTGAGGTGCCTAGTTACAGACCAGAGGTTGTAGAAACTTCTTAAAAAAAATCCATTTGGGATTTGCTGAGAACTTAGAGGCCAGTCGGGAGGAACACACAGACAGGAAATGGAGTTAGTTGGCCTACTACTACAACAGTCTGCCCACAGACACACAGGTAGAGGCCATGCCCAATGACAGGGATTCACAGCCTGCTAGGAGGCTGAGGTCAGAGGGACCAACTTCCAGACTGGAGGTAGAGATAGCTGGCCTGCCTGAACTGCAAGGCCTGTAAGTAGCACTGCAGGACCGACCCTCCAGCAGATAGAGGCCACGCCTGGAGAATATTGCCTTGATGTGTCCTTGATAAACATAGGAGCAAAGACCCCTAACAAAATACTAGCAAATAGAGCCCAATAATGTAGCAAAAAGATTATACACTATAACCAAATAGAAATCATCCCAGGGATGCAAAGATTTAAAATATGCAAGTTAACCAACATAAAATACCATATTAATATAAGAAAATATAAAAATCATATGATCATATCAATAGTTGCAGAGAAAGCATTTGACAAGATCCAGTGCTTATTTGTGATTAAAATAAAAACAAATATCTCAAGAAAATGGTAATTAAAGAAATATATAACCTCCTCAATATAGTCAAATCCATTTACCACAAGCCCACAGTAAACATTATACCCAATGATCAGGCACAGACAAGGTTGCCCACTTTCACCATTTCTGTTCAATATATTATTGAAAGTACTTGCCATCACAATTATACAACAAAAAGATATCAAGGTCACATAAAAAAAGAGAAAAAGTTAAGCTCTCACTATTTTTAGATGATATGATAACTATACAGAAAATCCTAAAGACTACAAAAATTTCTTCTAAAAAAATCTCTACAGTAAAGTAGCAGTCCACAAAATTAACACACAAATATCCATTTCCTACATATAACAATAAACTGCCATGAATAGCTAAAGCAATCCTTGTGAAAAACAATTTGAGTGTCATTAATTTTCCCAATTTTAGACTGTACTATAAAGTGGTAGTAATTAAAACAATATGGCATTGGAATAAATATAGACTCTAAGATCAGTGTAACAGAAGTGAATATCTAAAACAAGTATACGGTAAATTAATTTCTGATAAAGGAGCAAAAATTGTGAATTTTTAGAGCAAGTAAAAATCAGCTATGCACAAGAAACTGAACTCTTTCCAACAAATGTCAGATAAAAATACATTAAAGACCTTGATCTCTTAGGGTCAAAGTGATAGCACAATGGGCTTTTGCCTTGTGTACAGCAGACATGGGTTTATATCTTCAGCATCCCATATGGTTCCCTGAGCCTGCCAGGAGTAACTTCTTAGTGAAGAGCCAAGAGTAAGCCCTGAAAGCCACCTGGTGTGTCCCAAAAGTCCCCCTCCCAAAGACCTTTATATCTGACCAGAAACTATAAGATACAGAGTAAAATATAGGCAGGACACAGATTTCCTAAAAACAACAACAACAACAACAACAACTAGAAATTGAGCTTCTATTTGACCCAGTAATATGACTACTGGGACTATACCTTAGGGACCCCAAAACACAATTTAGAAAAGGCACCTAAACTCATATGTACATTAAAGCACTCTCTGAATAACCAGAATCTGAAAATAAACTAACTACCCAGGATTAAAAAACTGGATTAAAAGTGGATTAAAAAACTGTGGTACATCTACAGAATGAAATACTATGCAACTGTTAGAAAAAATGAAGTCATGAAATTTATTTATACATAGATAGAAATGGAGAGTATCATGCTGAGTAAAATGAGGTGGAGAGAGAGGGACAAACATAAAATGATTACTCATCTGTGGGATATGAAAAAAAAGTAAATAGACAAAGACAATAGAACTGTTTGTTGGAAAGAGCAGTCAAGACAAGAGAAAGAACCACTATGACAATAATAATTGGAAATAATCACTCTGGACAAACATTGGGAATTTAAAGGAAGTAAAGTCAAATGCAGGATACACCTTCAGTAACAGTATTGCAGACTACAATTCCTAAAAGGAAAAACAGGGAAAGAAAAGAGAGAAGGTGGGCCTGGAGAGATAGCACAGCGGCGGGCGTTTGCCTTGCAAGCAGCCGATCCAGGACCAAAGGTGGTTGGTTCGAATCCCGGTGTCCCATATGGTCCCCCGTGCCTACCAGGAGCTATTTCTGAGCAAAAAGCCAGGAGTAACCCCTGAGCAACGCTGGGTGTGGCCCAAAAACAAAAAAAAAAGAAAGAAAAAAAAGAAAAGAGAGGAGAGAGAGAATAAAAGTGTCTGCCATCTGGGAAGTATGAGTTTGGGGTGAAACAATGGGTCAGTAAATGGGGAGATGAGTGGTGAAAAATGAACATTGGTAAAGAGTTGGATGTTCAAACATTGTGTTATTGAAACTCATCTATCAACAACTTTTTAATTCTGTATCTCATGTTGATTTAATAATAATAAAAAATAGAGAAAATAGAGGTAAAAATAATAAATAGAAAAAATAAAGACAGAAAATGCACAGTACTATGTGACTGAAAAGTGATGAAAATCATGTCTTTATTTATTTAGATAAACTTACAATTTTTCACTTGTCTCCTAAAAAAGTTTCTACTAGCTGATCCTGAATTAGAGAATATAATTAAAGTAGACATACCGATTATGATTCAATGTTTCTTTCTTTTTTTTTAAATATTTTTATTGGAAGACTATGCATTGCCTTCATTTATTGTATTTCAAATCACTGTACATTTACTTTTGTGAAAACACTGCCTACATTTTCTAGTACAAAAAAACCCTAAAAATTGTTTCAGGAATGTAGAGAAATATCCAACTTAAATAGCAAAAATGTGCACCATAATTACTGCTGCATTGCAGTCATTTCTGCATTTTCCATGTTTCTTAAATAACTATCTTGTCTGATAACACACAATATAAAGAACAATTATGAAAAACAGATATTTTACATATACTTCTAAAGTCTTATTGGGAATATGCTGTTGGCATTGGATAACCAATCATAGGTACAGCTTCTGTAACAGGATATGTATATGCCTATTGGTTCATACCATTGTGCATATTTGGAACATTGCTTCCATATTGCTGAATGCTATCATACATGGTTAAATTTTTCAATAACAATTTCTAAACACTATTTTCTACAGCTGAGTAGTTTTTTACCCAGCATAACTTATATCTTTTGCTACATGTGTCACTCATCAACATTTAAAAAATAAAATAAATTGGTTATACAACAGGTATATTAGTTTATGCATATACAAAATGCAAGCCTTATTACATAAGTATTGATGTGCTTGTTTTGATCCTGTTACAAATGGATGTCTAACAGATAAGCAAAAGTGAAAGCAGCTCCCTAGTAGTCTGTCTTAACGCATTTTGTGAATATAGTAATTCTCTCAGAAGCCAGCTTTTCTTGAATCAGACATGAATTATTTTGAATTATGTTACATTTAAGTTTCTTGGGGGGGGGGAAGGAATTGAGGTTGCTATTGCCACTCCTTGAGAAATTCGTTGAAAGTAATTGGGAATTAATAGAGAAAGCAATTATTCCTGCCATGTGTTACTGAAAACCTAAATTGTATGGCCTATGATTTTTTTTTCACAAAAAACAACATTTTTCCATGGTCTTTCCAGTGTAAGACTTTGAAAATTTAAAAAAAAAACACACACACACAAAAGAGGGAGTATCCCTACCCAAGATTTACTGACTTAACCCTTTTCAAAGTATATTTTTCTATATGTTTGTTTCCGAGAACTCAGCTTGGTTTAAATTTTCTCTCTCCCATGGTGATTTTAAAGCAGTCTGCTCTTTCTAACCTTAAACCACCCACTTCTTCCCACATTCTCTGTCACAAGCATGGTCTAGAATACATTTTATTTTTTTTCTCGGTGAAAGACAGCCTCCCCACTGATTCCACTTTCACTCATGCTCTTCTCTTGCCACTCACATCCAGAAACTAGGATCATGTCGGTCCCTATCATGGCTCAATGAAGGAATAAGTGAGTGAATAAAGAGAGGAAGCAGCAATTCTACCATCACTCTCTAATATACAAAGTATTTGTTTGTATCCTCAAATCAACACTTTGCTGGAAAGTCACGGATAGGATTTATTATAATTATTCTATTTTACAGATGAAAACACAAAAACTGAGCTTTGGAATGATATGCTCAGGACAATTACAGATAATTTGAGGGCAAAAAGAGCAGGGTCTAATTTGGGATACCGAATTTTCTATTCTTGTTTTATTGTTTTGTTTTGTTTTGTTTTCTCATATTGTGTATCAGATTTCTTGTACTTGTTTTTTTCTTTCAAAACACTGATTTTCATCTGCCTGCATTCATACATTCACACACGTGCTCAAACATATGCACACACACACCACTACATATATACAAGCACACAGATATACATGCATCAATTCAAGTGAAATCTAGCATGCACAGACTGTTTTTGCCCAGAACTGACGATCTTGAAAGTCTTGTCTTCCAGGAAAAGCTCCTGCTTGAACACCTGTGACAGAAAAACTGTAGAAATGGGGAATTATTGTATTTCCATGATAGAAATCATGCTGCCCACATCACCACCTCTGAAGAAACTTCCCACTGCTCACAATATGCATCATCTTAAATTATCAGCGAAGCCATTGAAATAATAAACCCATAATCTCCTTTCAAAAGTGGGACCTCAAATTCATGTTCAAGCTTAGTGTATCTCGAAAATGGTAAAGATTCAAATACACCCTGACACTTTCTTCCTTTCAATCAAATTAATGGTTGAGACAGAATCCTTTGTAAGACCTTTTATTTTCTTGTAGTACACAAAAGGAACTTAAAATATGATCAAAGAACTTAACTGATTAGATACTAAAGCTGAGGAAAAGAGGTTGGAGAACATGTAATAAAAATTAAGGAGAGTGTTGTAGATTATCTTCATACCCCTATGCACCTTAGAATTCAGGACAACTTCGCTGTGCGATTTTATTTATTAGAAACAAGTCTAATACGGGGCTGGAGTGATAACACAGCAGTAGGGCATTTGCGATCTAGGAAGGGCCTTGGTTCGATCCCTCAAAGTTCCATATGGTCCCCCGAGCCAGGAGCGATTTCTGAGCGCATAGTCAGGAGTAACTCCTGAGCGACACAGGGTGTGATCCCAAAAGGCAAAATATAAATAAAAAAAAAAAGAAAGAAACAAGTCTAATCTTTCGTTCTTACTCAGCACAAGAATGATACTCAAGTCTTCTGAAGTGGTTGAGTAAATATGATTATTCTGAGGAAATTGATTAGTTTATGGTACACATTTGATAACTCATAAAAAAAGCAAGCTCAGAACATAATGGGAACTAATGGACAAGCAAATAAAATTGCTCCAGATTAGAATCGAGCATGAAAAAGAAAAGCAATAAATCAGGGTTTTAATCAGAATTACATAAGAAATAAAAATCCTTTTTCTAGACTCCATTCTTACACCCACTAGTGCATTGTTCTACTTCTTTCTTCACCTTAGATTTTTATTGAGTGAATAACATGTTCCTCATTTTTCAGTTCCTCTTTTTTCTCTCTAGTTATCAAGAATGAAGGAAAAAATTTAAAAAAATAAACTTTCAGATGCGGGCCCGGAGAGATAGCACAGTGGTGTTTGCCTTGCAAGCAGCTGATCCAAGACCAAATGTGGTTGGTTCGAATCCCGGTGTCCCATATGGTCCCCCGTGCCTGCCAGGAGCTATTTCTGAGCAGACAGCCAGGAGTAACCCCTGAGCACCGCCAGGTGTGGCCCAAAAACAAAACAAAAACAAAAACAAAACAAAAAAACTTTCAGATGCTCAAGTAAGTGAAAGCTTTGAAGAACCATTTGCAGCCCCATTTCTTAAAATGGGCACTGTCCACGATATCTGCCACTTTCACAGAAAGGCATCTCTCTCCATTCATCAAGAATTCTATACTTTCTATTTCTTGGAACCTTCCGAATCATTTTTCTTCTTTCTCATCTCTCCTTGGGAGCCTGTTCTGGCCTTGGCTTTTTCACCCTCACCTCCTGCAACTGATGCAATGAGTTAACTTTGCCTTGCTCTCATTCCAAGAGAGTAGGGACATGATCTCATTTTCCTCACTTTTGTCATCTCTATACTTAACTCATTGCCTGACACATTGCAATATAATTTATTTCTTTTACACTTATCACCTGTCAAAATCTTTCCCACTGCATCATCTTTCTCAAACTATACTCAGTTTATACTAACTGGGAGATTACAAGAAGGAGACTGTTACAATCTTATGACCCAGATACAATAACTTTGCCCTCTACCACTATCCTCTATCTCTCAGATATGTGCATTATCCCTCTGCTAGTCAGAAATCTGGGATTTATTCCTTACCACTATCTTTCTAACCTAAAAGAAATCTAAATCATTACATATAACTCTCCCCCCCCTTTTTTTTTTGCCTAGCAGCTGGTTTTACCAACCACTCTCCAAGTACCCTTCTCTCTGTCTAGCAGTCCATGCCAACATTTTATCCCACTGACAGTTTCTCCTCCTGTACTCACTGCTTTTTAACTTGCTCCATTCTCAACCTCTTATCCCAGGTGTATCTGGTAAAATAGCTAGCTTGTTAAAATCGATGACTTGCGCGCTACTCTTGAAAAGATAAAAGCTTATTTGGTCTATCAACACTTTTAGAGTTGATAACCTTGTGCCTCTCTTAACTCAATAAGTTCTACACATGTATAGATAGCCTCTCTAGCCTTCCTACCATCCTGAGACCATGCTAAGCCTGTGATTTTATATTTTGGCATTATATGAATGTTTTCTTAACATACTATGCTCTATTCCTTCTCATTTCTCAGAACTCATGTCAACTATCTTCCCCAGCACACTTTTCTACCTTCTTTGATGACATTCCTCACACTCCTCTGATACCACTTTCCATCTAGAGTCACTTTTCTCTTATGAGTTTAATCACTTCTAAATGTTTCTAAATATATTATTGTTCATGCTGAAATAATTATCAAATTCTGAACAGTGGAGACACGATATTTTACTGTATACTACTACACACTTAACATGTAACATAGGTACCAAAAATGTTTTCTTGGATGGATGGATGGATAGATGGATGGATGGATGGATGGATGGATGGATGGATGGATGGATGGATGGATGGATAGATGGATGGATAGATGGATGGATGGATGGGTGGGTGGGTGGGTGGGTGGACAATGGATGGGTGAATGGGTGGATAGGTAGATGGATGAATGGCTACATTAATGAAAGAGTAGACTCATGAATAAATACTCTGAGACACCAGCTTTTGATTGCCTCAACTAAGCATGAAAAGCATCTCTTAGAAATTAAACGTAGTAAATGTGAGATATATTGGTCTTGCATTATAGAAATAAGAATGCGAAAGAAGGGGGAGACTGGAACAATAGGGAAGAAATAAGAGTCAGAGTGCTAACCTAGGGGTCTTATTCAGGATCCTGAATATCTGGGTACTATAGAAGTAAAATAACAATCAACATCAAAATCACAAGAGCCAACATTATTATAAACATGTGAACAAAACCATAATAATTAAAAACATATTAAATATAATTATTAGATTAATGAAATTGCTAAGAAGTTGGATGCAAGGGATTCTGAAGATATTGATGAAGAGACCTTACATGGCTAGTGGGTTTATAGCTGAAATATTAAATAATTGAACTCTATTATCAATAGCATGGTGTCTTTAAAAAGATCCCTCCAAGGTCAAAAAGTAGCACAGTAACTGCCAGAAATAGTAAAGACAGCAGTACAAATGACAAAATTTTATATTTAATTGAAATTTTTGAATTGATAAATTTTCTCACCTTTGTTATACAGACTTGAGACTTTTAATAAAAAAATTTAACAATTAAATTGTACTCAGCTAAAAGATGAAATTTTCTGCAACCTAATAAAATTAGAGGCCATCACATTGACTACAGTTAATCAGAAAGAGAGGAACAGATATAGAATGATTTCTCTAATAATGAGATATAAGGAACTATAGTTAAACAGTAATAAATGGCCAAAGGCCACAGAACCTGAGAAAATTGAGCTTGCAGAATTGAGCTTGGGTGTGGGTGGAGATGGGAAGGGACCTTGAGAGAGAGAAGCTGACACTCTGGTATGAATGTAGTATTAAAACATTACATGAATAAAACTATGTAATATTGTAAATCACTGATGCTTCAATAAAAACTGAAAGGAAAAACGTGTTTAAGAAAGCTCCTTCCTGCAGAGGATGGGCCAAATCCCAACCCTGCTAAGGTTATGCTGCTGCATCCATCACCCACAATTGCTATTTTGCTAATGGCCCTATGTTACCACTTGCCTATAACTTTCTGCAGAGACACTAATCTGACCAAAATTCCAGATATCTTTGTATTTTGGGTTGATATCACCAGAACTGTTTTTTGAAGTGAATGTGGATATCCTCCTTCACCTTCTTGTACTCAGAAGCCATGGTACCTAAAAATATGTGCCACAGAAGCTGCCGTAAGAGCACTAGTGCTGTTACTATTCCTGGACAACTACATTTTTGTTTAATTTTGCCATTGCCATAGTAATACAACAATTTAGGCACCAGTGTGTATCTGAAATCACCTAATGTTCAAAAACAAATGAAGTAACAGAATGATCAGTTAGCAACAAGATCTTACTAACCCTCTAACAATGACTTACTGACATTAGAGACAAAATCATTTTCCCAAATTTGCTTGTTACTGTACTTTGCACTCTCTTCCTTCTTTTCTTTTTTGTGTCCCCCAATTTACAATACAGACCAGGCAAAGGGCCTGAGTTGAGGTGTATATGTAGTGCATTTACTGTACCTCCTCTTTCTATACAGTGTAAAGAACTCAGCCTGTGGTAAGAATTGGGAGGCCTTATCTTTACTTTTTTCTTTTCTTTATTTTTTTTTTTCAATAATCTCTCTCCCACTTACCTGGAAATAAAATGTATTATGATCGACTATGTCAACTATATGATACATGCTCTTCAATAAAGCAAATTAAATTTTAAAAAAGAAAGCTCCTCCTTCAAGTTTAACTTAAGAAAGAAGGAGCTAATTCCAATCACAATCTACCAAATCACCTCAGTCTTCTGCTCTCAGAAGATAAAGATTAAGGAAGCAAAGAAAATCTATAGCAGTCTAATTCCAGTGAATAAGGCCTTCCTAAAGCCCAGAAATTAGGAAAGGTGTTCTCATAAGCATTTAACGTGATTCAGTTCACAAAGCTTATGAAATTCAAAAGAGTGTATGGTATAACTATAGAAATTCATTTTTCAACTTTTTTGCTGTGTCAACCATAATTCTGTTGATCTCATATGGATCATAAAGGATTTGACCTTGTGACCATAAGCTTGCAACACATTCTAAGCATTTTGCCATTATTTCAGCCCAATTTTTCAGTTTTAAGAAAGAAAGGGAAAGAAAGTAATATTTAAAAATTGGAATAAAGGAGGAGAGGAGGGGACAAAAGGGAAGAAAGGCAACGGCTAGGGTATGGAGGGAATGAGTAGGAAGAGGAGAGGAGAGCAAAAAAAGGGAAGGACAAAAGAAAGGATAGATAGTAAGAAGTTAAACTTCGTAACAATAACAAAAAGACATTTATTTTCTGGAAGAAAATGGAGAATTGGGGCTAAAAGTCTACCTTTTGTCTTCATGGGAAAAACAAGCGGAAAAAATATTTTATTTGGTGAACTCAGAGGACCTAAGTAAACTATTGCTTTCCCACAACCTCAATTTTATTTTTAATGATTTATGCCTTGACCATGTGAAATGTTAAAGTAAAAAATCAAGGTCATTTTTACTTATCTTATTCTTCTCTGTGAAGAGAACTTAATATATTTTAGGTTGTGTGTAATTCTTCAAGATTTTTGCCATTACAAATCTGTTTTCATTTATGTGAAAACCATCTGAGTCTAATTTTCCCTTTTTCTAAATCTGAATTTTTTACTATATCTTATCTGTGATTCACAAGAGAGGGGCTAGGAACCAAGTAAAATACAATGGGAGTAAGAAGGAGATAAAATTATTGACCAAAAATTAGACAGAAGATAAAACAATTAAGGATATAATGGTGATAAAAGTGGCAGTACCAAACAAAACAAGAAGCAATGTCACAACTAACTGTGATTTGGGGAAGTTTTTCTTAATTAAATTCTAGAAAGCGTTGCATTTACCTTTAGTGTTATTATACCCCCCCCCCAAATATAAGATAATCTTAGAATTCTATCAACTATATTCTTATGTCCAGTCTTTTTTTTCCACTGAGCTCTGTATACTTTCTGGTATAAAAGAGAGTAGCTTTTTTTTTTTTTAAGTAAAAACATGTTTTATTAAAAGGTACTGAGAAGGGGAGGAAAAAGATAAAAATGTGAGAGAGTAATGTACTCAAGGGATAATCTGGGTGTCTTCAAAGTTGGAGTGAGCCCTGGTACACAACACAGCATGAAAACATGAAAGTACCCATGGCAAGAGGGGAGATGAAGCTGACATGTGCTAGGGCATCCTTTACCCAGGCAACACACGTACTGAAATTAGCTATTTTGTGATGATATTAAGTACATCAATTCCTGTACTCCTGACCCAACACAGAATTTTGTCCTAAAATGAAAACTCAATTACATTTTTTTTTACCAACCTTGTAAATGATGTTATGAAAAGTTAAGTCTTTTCAACTTGATTCAAATGCTCTAGGAAATGGATGAAAGATCAAAATAAAATAACAGAAGATACATCAACACTTCTAAAGTAATGAGCTGGAGTATGTATGGTGCAGAGTGGTAATGTACGTGCTTTCATGTAAAAGGCACTGCTGGGAGTTCCTCCTGCAACTACTAAAAAAATGCTTTTTTTCAAACCAAAAGTATTTTATATTGGTGTTTTGTAAACAACTGTGTAACTGAAATGAATACTTGGATTTGTAGTAACCACTAAATTTAGGAAGACTTTCTGCGACTGGAGAGATAGTACAATGGGTAGGGCACTTGCTTTGCTTGCAGCCAACCTGGGTTCATTCCCTGGCCTCCCATATAGTTGTCTAGTCCACAAAAAATGAATCTAAGTGTAGATCCAGGAGAAAAAACTGAGCACTGACAGGTGTAACCTCAAAACAAACACACATACACACACCAAATATGCACATATAATATATATATACATATATATATATATTTCTCTCTTCTAGTTAGCAGCTTCTCTCATCTTTTTTAAGATCTGATCCCGCAAAGCACTTTAATTCCTTAGGAAAATTCAAAATTTGCTTTTATCATATAGAAAAAAACATATCTGTCATGACAAAACTCACTAACAAAATTAGACTTTGGGGTGGGGGGTTGGGCCACACCCGGCAGCGGTCAGGGGTTACTTCTGGCTGTTAGCTCAGAAATAGCTCCTAGCAGGCACGGGGGCACTATATGGGATGCTGGGGTTCGAACCAACCACCTTAGGTCCTGAGTCGGCTGCTTGCAAGGCAAACGCTGCTGTGCGATCTCTCCGGCCCCAAAATTAGACTTTTAATCCAAACCAAAACTTCATTTTCAAAAATCTTTAGAACACAGCTTTCAGCAAACTTAAAAAAATAAGATTAAAATCAGAGTTTATGCTGTTACTATTTCTATAAGCTTTGGGTATTAAAAATTCATTTGGTCACAAGTGACAGAAACTCATTAAACTATGGCAGATGAATAGGAATATATTGTGGAATTTAAGGGCATAAGATAACTCAGGAAAGACGGAATATCCAAAAACTAGAGAGCAAATTTCTGGATCTCTTGATCTCTCCAATGATGTTGTGTCATCTCTACATCCATATACTGTCAGCTTTGATAATTCTCTCCATCAAATAGTTTCCACTGCTTTCTGAGCAGGCCTGAAAAACTGGTCATACCTCCGTAGCTTACAAGGTTGTCAATCCCTATTCTAGCTGGATAGATTTTCCTGACAGAATTTTCAGATGGACTAGAAGTCCAACCAGTAGAGGGGCAAATTTTCATCATAGAATCATCTGAATTTACTCTGGAAAATTTTATTATATGCATTGTTTGTGATCTAGAAATTTTACTCAAGATAATTTCACTCAGATTCATAAAGGGACATAAATAAAAATGTCCTTTGCATTGGTCTATAATGGTAAGAGGTTGAGTGTCCATAACTGGAATAGATTAGGTAAAATTCAGTGGCAGCCTATCAGAATTAGAATATTTAGAATTAGATATTTAGAATTAAAATTAGAATGTTATGAATATTTAGAATTAGAATATTATGCAGCACTTAGACGCAGACAATTATTACACAGAGCCACAGGGAAGAATTTTGTTGTGTGCAGGATTTGTTATATATATTTTAAATCTCAGGTAGACAGACTAGATGTTTGAAGGAGAAGGGCTACATCAGGTTGTTGAACACATAGTTACTTTTCACCATAGTTTTGTGTGGAGAGAATTTCTTAAGGCCAGAAGGTAATCAGGTAGATCATGAATTGTGCTCTAGCTTCATTCTTTTCTGGAGTGGATGAGGGAAAGCTGACTCACATGCAAGCAAAGCAGATTGGACATGGGTGCTGGCCATTCAGGAATGTTACATATCCCTACCTATATCACCTGGAGAAGGTTTGGAGAAATCTATGATTGTATTTCCATTCCATTTTATTCAGATGAAGGCAATCCTAATCCTAGCCAATTTGTTTTGAATTAACTTGAAGAGATACTGACTAAAACTACTGACATTGCGTTGATTACTTCTAATCTTAAGTGTACAATGCTTAGAGGAAAAGGTAGAAATAGATACAAGATTTAGTTCATAATAAAAGGGGATCACTGATTACATGAGTATGGGATATATACCAAAAAATGGAACAAATTATTAATAAAAACAAGAGCATCTGTTTCAGAACAGTGATATTAAAAGGTAGCGATTGTAGCAGTTAGTACAATCAACTAAAGCCTAATTACTAAAGATCCAAAACCAACAGCATTTTTTAAAGGAAGCAAATAAGATATTTCTGTGACTATAGTTTCAGAAGACCTGGGGGGGTCTTGGACTGAGAAGACAGCCTTGAAGCTATCTAGGAAAACCTGTCACTAATCATTTGTACAGACATTAAATATTGATTCTGAACCAGAAATGGAAGTTGTTTTACAGTGAAACTGGAATGACCTTTACATTACACCCTACCTTTGCCACTGGGATATTTTTCACTTACCACAAGACTGCTAGGAAGAAAGATTAATTCTTTTTTATTTCTTTGAAGGTGGTGGTGAGATCAAATATCCTCTTGACCTCAAAAATCACATAAATAACTGCTCAGAAATGCAATGATTCATTGTTGTCAAGGAAAATCATGTCCACTAGCAATTAAGCCTTTGTAGAGGGAAGGAAAGCAGTATCTGGCAAATGTTTTAATAAATCACAACATCATGAAAATGTGTCTGAAGGCACATGGCATAAATTGATTTTTAGATTTCTGATCTAAAAGTCTTGAACATCCTAAATATCTGCAATAAGATATCTAGTTCAGGTTTCATCACTTTCTCAGATCTACTTGAAACAATTCAAACAAAGACTATTTGACTGGAGTTCAAGAGTGGCCACAGCTATAGTGGGACAAGGAAAATTTCCTGTCAGATGATAATTACACACTGATTTTTAAAGTATGAATTTCCAATTATATACCAACTTATATTTCCAATCTTTACCTTGAATCAACAGACCAGGATTGCTCTGGGGAAAGTTTAAAGAAAGAAAATGGCGATTAAAGAAAAACTGCATTTAGAAGAGCAGTTGCAAATAGTGTTCCTTTTAACCCTTGGACTTCTTAGGCTCAGGAGAACATAGATTATTGACTGTAGGAAAGAGGCATCCAGCCACTATCAGGCAAGCAGGAGGTCATTTATTTAATAATATGTGAAATGTCAATGGTAACTCTTCACTTCATTTCAGGCTCCATTATGTATAGCTGTCATGTGTCCTCTGGGAATTCATTGATGACCACTAGTTCTCATTAGAATATTTTTTTTTTGTTCTGACTTTTTTCACATGTCATCTCTAGAATTCTTACAGTGGCCACTGTATTTATAAAACTTCTAAACACCCAAGACCTTTGCTGAATCAAAGTAAGAGTGGTACCATCTGTTTTTAGAAATCCATTAGCTTCCTCCCTAATGTTCTGTTATTAAGCTTTTCCCACCTCACTTCCCCAACTAAATAGCAAAATTGCAATCTCTGCACCTTGGTATCCAAGTACTCTTTATCTACTCTCTTGATTTGGAGTTTTGCTAGGTGATAACCAATAACAGAATGGATTCACAGCATGAAAGAGTAAGTAGGTGCTAGTGTCCTGATACTTAGGTTCTCTAAGATAGGTATATATCAACAAACTGACTAGTGCTGAGTAGAATCTGTTCTGATAGCTTGAAGTTCATTCCATAGTGATTAATTAATTTAACATTGCTTTCCATGAGGACTGTGTTTAAGCTACATAATGTCATTCCTTCTTCTCACTCCAGTTTTTCCATTCCCTTACTCCAGCCCAAGATTCTGTCTCATGAATCAATGCCAAAGTGAGTCATAGTGACTGATGATACTGTGCGGTAAGTCTGCAGGTGTTTTGATTCTGAAAAAATATCCAAGGACCATTACATTGTGCCTGTAATCATTCTCAAAGCTGGTTGCAGACTAGGAAATTATGTGAGTTTTTTTTAAATACTACTACCTATTTGACCTATAGCAATTAAATATTTTCTAAATGATAATAAATGTTAGCATTCATTTGAAAGACTTTTAAAGACTCTTCATGTCGTTCCACTATATTAGCAAGGTTGATAAACACTGAGTTTCTACAAGCAGATATAATACCATATCTGTGCCTCAGGGTTTATAGTTGCTTTATTTACTAAGGGATTTTAGGGGGTCTAGTAGAAGAAATATTTTGGATATCACCTGATGCAATCCATTTCTTTTTCTTTTTAGGCATGGGGTGTAGGCATCTTACCTTAAACTCTCATCTTATTTAACCAACAGGGAAATCAGACTGTCTGAAAACTCTGGTGAGAAGTGCTCAGGAATTTGCTGGGGTGTGTCTGATGAAAGCCTTTTACTTGGCTGCTGTGTTTATGCCTGGAAAAGCAAAAGACATGGTACTATGATATTGAGCATTTTAATATTTTTTGTGAAAAGAAAAGCAAAACCTATACCCTGAGACACTTTACTTCTTCATGCTTGATTTATTCTACTTAAATTTAGTCCATGCTGGTATTTTTATATTAAATTATTTTTCCTGCTGTCTTATATTTTAAAGTCCTTTAAGAAGTCTGACATTAAATTGCTACACAATAGAAAAAAGTGGGAGACGTAGACTCCCTCCCACCCTCTTTTGTTAGCATAATTGTTTTTGATTAAGTCAAGCCCAAAATGAAAACCACAGGGGATTTCCATCCCAGACGTTCATCATAAAGCCTTTTCAGAATCCTATTAGAAGCCCTACTCATGTGAACACATAAACACTTTCTTAGAAATTCTGATAGCTTAAATTTTTTTCTATGGAGTCATATTAGGGACAGAGTTATAGGCAGGGATCATTAAGTTAAATGGCTCAAGATTAAAGAAATGTCTTCCAACAATAGATTTTTCTGATTAATTTAGCTAGATTGGTATTAACACAAAATGTAAATGCAGATTTTTATGGATTTTTTTCTACCTCTCACTTGCTTTTACTTGTATTGTGACCATGTTCTCTCGATTTCAACATCTACATATCAAAGATCACGTACCACATATGAAGCAAAATTTTCCTTGAGAAAATGATGATTAAAATGGTTAATCAGGAATTACCATATATTTTCCTAGTCACTTGTAATAACAATAACAAATGCAGTAATTATTCATTCTGTTTAACACAGGTTATTAAAAGGTTGCACTTTAATGACGTAACCTAATTTTATAAAACTATGACTGAAGTCTTACTATTGGTAAGGCAATATATTTTACATTTATTTTCTTATCTCTTCATTACCAAAGATATTATTAACGAACCCCAGTTAAAGAACCTCACTTTACAATGGAAACTCACTGAAATTCCTCCTTTTCCAAAGGAAAAAACTTAGTTCAGAGTAGTTGTTACTCGCTCAAGGCCACACAGTTGCCTTGGGTTGATCCAAGGATAAAAATTTCCAGTTTGACTCATTTGAAAATCTATTGGCTCTCCACAGCAACTCTAAACAGAAATAATCAGAGACTATTAAGCAAAACTGTAATCAAAAAGAAATGCATTCGGGTCTTCTGTCCTGAATCCCCCACAAAGCTGACCTTAAGTACAAAGGAGTAGAAGAATTTAGAGATCAGATAGAGGGCAAGGTTTCCCAACTCCCTCAAAGGATATTTGGGAGCTGGCTATATTTTGTTGTGGGAGCTGAAGCTTAGTGTCTCAGGTGTCTTCACACTAGAAACCATGTTCCCAGTTGTGACAACCTAAATTGACTTCCAATATAAGATGTCTGCTGAGGACACAATCAACCTCAGTCTTAAGTTTAGCCAATAATAAAGACAAACTTGAGAATGTGACAGTAGTGCTACTTAGTCCCACTTAGTATCCAAAGACTCCAAATAAAAATTGAGATTCAAATAGAGTCAATGAAATAAATCCAAAGTGAAATGATCTGTGTAGCAGAACAGTGGGGAGACTAGGAGGTGAGTGCTTAAGATTGAAGCATGTACATGCTTATAAATTGGTTGGATTGATTCAATAACATAGCCCCTAAAAGAGTTTAATGCTTTACAGACAGGCCCCATTCACATTCTTAGAGTCATCCAGTTGATGTCACCTTGTAGTGCCTGGTTTATGTCATGCCCTGACAGAACTTTTGTCTGCTCTAAGCTGTGGTCTACAATTCCCATCTCTCCAAAGGAGAACAGAAAATACATGCAGTAATAGTCAGCAGGGGTGATGTTTTGAGGTCAGTGTGTCGAGTCTTGTTACTAATCTGGTTTCCTTCACAACAGAAAGATTATTCCTGTTCCACAAAAAGTCCCTATATCATATATTCCAAGGATATTCATTCTATTATGCAAAAGGCTGATGTCTTCCCCTACCCCTACAGAAACAAGGGAAAATTGCAAAAGTCACAAAGGATAATTTTTTTTAATTTGGGAGCATATTAAAGAAAAATAGAATTAAGATATTGAGATTTTCTTCAAGGAATGAATTTTAACCAGTGTTCTAGCTTTGTTAGCCAAATTGTGAAACCATGACACAGATTTAATTTATTTGTTGGTCTTGGCATACGGATATTTTTATCTTTCCAAGTGTTGGTCCTGGTGGAATTGCATACAATTTCAACTCCAGTTCAAGGTGATATCTAGGATAAATGGAAGTCATTACATCAACAACTGATAACAAATAAAGAGGAGAGTGGGAAGTAGAATGTGCTATGATTCCGAAAGCATTTGCTCCAGAGCAATTCTCTCACAATTTCATCTGCAATTAATTTTCTATTTCAAACAAGCTGAAGGCCCTGGACTCTCTGAAATGATACACAGCACTGAATAACTTCATATTTTCCTGTGGGGTCCTAGGTTCTGAACAAGGAGGGATGGCATTTTGTAAGGACCGCATAGCGTAAGCCACATGCTTGGTTTCCTCTAGCCTATTTCAATTAACAACGCCCCAGCTACCTATTATGGAAAGACACAGGGAGCAAAAGGACAACAGCCAATCATTTTAACAATTATCAAAAAACTGGTGAAGGGGTTTTTTTTACATATAAAAAAAGAAAAGAAAAGATAAGGCCTCCCAATGCTTACCACAGGTTGTGTTCTTTACACTGACTGTATAGAAAGAAGAGGTACAGTAAATGCTCCCCATATACACCTCAAACCAGGCCCTTTGCCTGATCTGTATTGTGAATGGGGGGACAAAAAAATAGAACCTCCCTATATTCCTTCCCTAAATAATCTGATCCATGACCTTGGGTTGGGTTCATCTCCTGTAAGAGACAAACCCTGATCAGACAGCTCAGAGCTGTTGGTAGACAAAGTTTTGTTCAGCTTTACTCCAGTTGTATGGTCTCATCCTTTGACTCTGGACCCTAATATTCTAATGTTTTTTTTTCTCCTCTCATTTCTGTATGTACTTTAGAGGAAGTATGGTTTCCTCGTTGTCATTGAGTAGTATGCTGTGAGGTTAGCTAGTGGATACAAGAGGTCCTCAAAGGATGTTCTATTATACAAATATTTTTCTTTTGGCACTTTGAGGTTCCAAGTTAAATCCCACTAGGAACTAGAACCCAGACACATACTGGGTCTGGAAAACTCCCTGCCAGCTGACAGAATTATTTCAGGCATAAGAGCACTCCTTAAGTTCAGCACCTATCTGACACAAAGAAGGAATCTGATTTTCCTTGTCCTTCCTAATATTTCTCCTCACCGCCATGAGGCCATATGTGTATATCTCACAAACATTTCTACCAATAGCAGGACAAGGATAGGAAACACAAAGCAGCTCATCCTGCCATTGTCCCTGCTCCCCAGATCTCCACTCCTGCCACCTTGGAACATTCTTTTGTCCCTTGGAAATTCTTCTCTTGACTCAGATGGCTACATCTGAAATTTTATAATGTTTTTCTATTCAAAATCATACTATCTTTTGATTTTGTTCAGAACTTCACCAAATTTTTACCCATGGGCTTGGCTTTGAGATCAACATGTTGGGGGCATCTGATTCACTTTATAGAGTGCTTTTTATTCTAGTCATGATTTCATTTTGCAATGAAGATATTCTTAAGTTGATGTAATGAATTTGTTTATTTTTGAATCTCTTTGCTTGACCAATGGCATTAAATCATTAAAAATTATTTTAGATTCAATGGAATAAAGGATTCTCCTTATGTTTTACCCAGTATAAATAGATGGATTAAGGTCTAATGTTGAGGACTCAACTCCATTTTGAATCGACCTTTGTGACTTTGTGTATAGTGTAAGTGATGGGCCTAAGTTTAGGGGTTTTTGTTTGTTTGTTTGGTTGGTTTTTTGGTTTATTGGACCAAACCCAGTGAATGAGGGATTATTCCTGGCTTGGTACCATATGGGATGTGGGGAATCAAACCATGTTCAGTACTAAGTCAGCCACTTGCAAGGCAAACGCCCTGCCACTTCACCATTGCTCAGGCCCCTAAAGTTTAGTTTTTGTTTGGCATTTGCCTTACCAACACCTTTGTAGACATTTGTGCTTCTGAGCTTATTGCAGAACTATTTACAATATCCAAAATCTAGAAACTGATGTGTCCAAGAAAATATATGTAAGTAAAGAAATAGTGCTATATTACACAATAAAATACTACTAAGCTATAATAAATTTGCATGTCATCTTTGTGCAGGGACCATGATAATCTTCTCTGTATTGTTCCAATTTTAGTATATGTGTTACTGAAGCAAACACTACCCAGCTATAATAAAGATGTTATCAAACAACTTGTTGCTACGAGTGAAACTAAGGGTATCAAATTGATAGAAGTCAGTCAGAAGGAGAGAGGCAGATACAAAATAATCTCTTATATGTAGAATATAAAAGTGCATATTAAGGAAATAACAAATGTTCAAATTAATAGAACCTTAGAGTTGGCCTCCAGAACTGAACTTACCAAGAGATGGCGTGAATGGGAAGGAACTTATGAACAAAAATGAACATTGGTGGTGGTTGTGATATTGGGAACTACAGATAAAATCCTCACTAAAAATATTATAAATCATGTTGCTTCTATTAAAAAAATGAGGGAGGACAACTTGCAGTAAATTATTCTGGTCAGAATTCAGAGAATGGCAATTCCTGGAATGTAGTCCAAATTCAAGTGAGAATTAAAACATACTATTGATCCATTCACTTAAAGAATTGTCCCCTCATTGGTCTCTCCTTTCTTTTTTTTTTTTTTTTTTTTTTTTTTGGTTTTTTGGGTCACACCCGGCGGTGCTCAGGGGTTACTCCTGGCTGTCTGCTCAGAAATAGCTCCTGGCAGGCTCAGGGGACCATATGGGACACCGGGATTCGAACCAAGCACCTTTGGTCCTGGATCGGCTGCTTGCAAGGCAAACACCGCTGTGCTATCTCTCCGGGCCCTGGTCTCTCCTTTCATCCTTTGTATTTTGAGTTTTTTTCTATAAAGTAACCAAAATGATCAAATAAAAATGAAATCCTATTTCCTCTGGATGATTCAATTTAGTTATATAAAATTGTGCATACTAATCTATTATGATTATTATATCACTTGTACATTATCCCTTTTCATTTATGATGCAATTTATTAAATCTTTCTCAATAAAAAAAGAAAAAAATGAAATCCTATTGCTCTTGTGCTTAGTATAGCAACACATAATATTTTATGAGCCCCCCACCCCCCACCGAGTTTTACCTTGGCCTTTGTGAGATCAGCTACCACACAAATCTCTATCCTGCCTTTTGTTTTCTTTTTCTATAGCTCCATGCTGCTCTGTGGCTTTCCTTCCCTCCAAATTCATTATTTAAGTTCCCTTTCGCTTACTCTTTATTTATTAGATATTAAACACTCATAGATTTATTTCACATCCTACCCCTGAAAGGTCAATTTACAGTGAAAACTGAGACTTCTCAATTCATTGCTCAAAGACCCCTTCTCTGAGAAGGTGATATTTGAGCAGAGATATGCAGGATTAAGTCAGGAAAAGAGGATTCTGTCAGGATAGAAACAGAGATAGGACAAGATTTGGCAATTCTAAAATACAAAGCGAGGAAGCAATATTTTTAATGATTTTATATCTGGATTCTTTCTTCCTCCCAAATTTCTCTTTTCAAGGTAGTTTATTCTATCTCACAGAGTAACATGAAGACTTTGTATTCTGACAGGTTTGCAAATTCTCATTGCTAAGAATAAATCTTTTTTTCAGAAAATGTTGTAGGGACAACAGGTATTTTTTGACTAACACTGTATGCTAATACATTCTACTTCTAGCCCGCAGGAAGATTCTTATCTGGATTCTTTAAAAGGCTTTCTCCAACTCCCTAAAACTATTTGTGACACTTTTTAGAAAATTGGGAATAAGCAAATGAAGTGTCTCCTTGACCAATATAAAATATACAGTTAATAAAGAGGCCTAAAGTCTAATTCTACTGCAGAATTAAAAATGACAATCTAGGGGCCGGAGAGATAGCATGGAAGTTAGGTATTTGCCTTGCATGCAGAAGGTCGGTGGTTCGAATCTCGGCATCCTATATGGTCCCCCGAGCCTGGCAGGAGCGATTTCTGAGCATAGAGCCAGGAGTAACCCCTGAGCACTTCCAGCTGTGACCCAAAAACAAAAAAAAACACAAAACAAAAATAAAAACGACAATCTAGAGGTCTATCTTTTGAGTACAGCACCTTCTGCATTACTATTTCCTTCACTAGGAAAAAGAGGATTAGAGTTGTAAATCCTTAAAATATATGAGACTTAAGCCAGTATGTAGCTTAGACTAAGAATTACTTGTTAGGTACTACATCTAAGGTACATGAAGGAAAAAAAAAAAACTCCACCAAGCATTTTTATTAATTTTTTATTTTTAATTATGAGAACAAAGATGCAAAGAAAGAGGACAAGGTAAAGTTACAGTGGAAGGACAATCACCCATAAACAGAATTCTCAGTGGTCCCATTGCTGATATCTTAACTTTGAACTTTCAGCCAAAGAAAATTAAGAAAAATAAAACAGGGACCGGCGAGGTGGCACTAGAGGTTAAGTGTCTGCCTTGCAAGCTCTAGCCAAGGAAGGACCATGGTTCAATCCCCTGGTGTCCCATATGGTCCCCCCAAGCCAGGGGCAATTTCTGAGCGCTTAGCCAGGAGTAACCCCTGAGCATCAAATGGGTGTGCCCCCAAAAACAAAACAAACAAAAGAAAAAAACCAGAACCCATGTACAATTAATTACTTTGTCCCTCAAGTCCCCAGATTATAGTACATAATATTTCTTATCATCACACAAAGCAATCTAAAGACATAAAACTAATGTAACTCCTTAAACATTGAAGGCAAAGTACTTTTTAACATTTCCATGCATATGCATATTAGTTTAAGTTAACCTCAAAAGTTTAAGTGGGTTGTTTTTCTTAAAATTAGAGTCAAAGGAGTACAGTAAAACGGTGTTAGAGTGGTAATTATTGTTTGCATAGGCCCACCAAAATATGAGGGACATGGAAAGGAGAAGCCTTGGCCTAAATACAAGGAGAACCTACCCCTGAAGTTTCCTGGCATAAGATCAACTCTAGGCTCCAGGAAAACTAGTTTGTCCAATCCAGGTCATTGTCTGTAGTGCCAATACACTTATTTATCACAAGTCTCTGTAGTTGGTATCATGTTTCTGTATTAAAGATCCTGGAATCTGCATATTCTATATTGCAGTCAGAATGGTGCAGAGCGTCCTCTCGTTTCACCTCACAAGTAAAGGGCAATGCAGAGAACCCTGTCCTGTAAGCAGGTCGTTGTTGTTGTCAAGTCTTCTTAGTGCTAAGGGAAGTCTCTTTTGAGCAGATCGATGTCAGAGCCGTGGTAGGGTCTTCCCTGGTAGAAGATTGCTTCCAGGTGTTATAAAAATCCTTGGATGTTTCGCAGATAGCTTCCCTGGTTCAGGGGTGAATGGAGGATACCCATTCTTCTGAGGCCTGTGCCAGGTCATTATATCAATGTTCAGGGTGTAAGGTACCATTGCACCATGAGATTTGTGTATTCCAATCTCTATTAGACAAGAACTTATTTGTGTGTATAGTATTTTCCTATTTTAATGTGCCTATGCAAACAAGGAACAATGCCACATGGCGTTATCGGTGCATATGGGGGCCATAAGAACAAGTTTAACAATCCCCATGACATGGTTCAATCATAAGCATTAAACTGAGGGACTCTTCCACCAAAATTCCTCATCGAACAGCTCACAAAGAGAAGACAAGATAAAAAGTGGGTAGAATCATCACGATAAAAGAATATTTAGAAAGAGTTAAAGCTGTTAAAGAAAATACACATAAAATATTCAAAAGACATATGTGTCCATTTTATGTCTTTTGAAACAGTTGGAGGTTGTTAAATCAAATGCACGACTTTGGTCTGTGATTAGAACTGTGTATTAAAAAGGGTAAATGTGGGGTACTGATGGTTGGGAGTGAGAAAGTTAAGGAGTAATAATGAGCTTTGTAGGGGTGTACGAAAGGGCAGAATCTGTTGGGGCAAGAGGTCGGTCTTTCCACCAAGCATTTTTAATTCAACTATGCCCCCCAAAATATGAATGGGTTGTGTTGTTAAGAAGCTTTGGCCTTTTTTGAGTAGTTCTGAAGAAAGAGTCATGGAGGAAATTCAAGGACCACCAGAAAAAAACCTCTTAAGTGACTTTATCCTCAAGTGATGCAATTTTAATCTATAGCTATTTCTCACAGATGTTTGTATTATAATTTTATTTTACTGAAAAATTATTAAGCATGGGCTATGGACCAGACTTTCCATCCGATTGTTTGTCTAACTTAAATGTCCAGTGTTTTTAAGGAATATTCCTATTGTTTTCCAGAAAGGCTGAACTAGACAGTATTTTCACCAGCAGTGAATGAGAGTCCCCTTCTCCACACATCCACGCCAGCACTGTTTGTTTGTTCTTTGTGATATGTGTCAATCTCTGTGGCTTGAGATGATATCTCATTGTTGTTTTGATTAGCATCTCCCTGATTATTAGTGACATGGAGCATTTTTTTATGTGCCTTTGGTCATTCTTTTTTTTTCTTTTTTCTTTTTTTGTATTTTATTAAAACACCTTGGTTACGAACATGATTGTGGTTGGGTTTTAGTCATGTAAAGAACACCTCCCATCACCAGTGCAACATTCCCATCACCAATGTCCCAAATCTCCCTCCTCCCCACCCCACCCCTGCCTGTACTCTAGACAGGCTTTCTATTTCCCTCATACATTCTCATTGTTAGGATAGTTCACATTGTAGTTATTTCTCTATCTAAACTCATCACTCTTTGTGGTGAGCTTCATGAGGTGAGCTGGAACTTCTAGCCCTCCTCTCTTTTTTCTCTGAAAATTATTATTGCAAGAATGTCTTTCATTTTTCTTAAAACCCATAGATGAGTGAGACCATTCTACGTCTCTCTCTCTCTCTCTGACTTATTTCACTCAGCATAATAGTTTCTATATACATCCACGTATTGGAAAATTTCATAACGTCATCTCTTCTGACAGCTACATAATATTTTATTGTGTATATGTACCACAGTTTCTTTAGCCATTCATCTGTTGAAGGGCTTCTTGGTTGTTTCCAGACCACCCACTGAGTGGGAGAAACTATTCACCCAATACCTATCAGATAAGGGGATAATATCCAAAATATACAAGTCACTGACCGAACTTTACAAGAAAAAAACATCTAATCCCATCAAAAAATGGGGAGAAGAAATGGACAGACACTTTGACAAAGAAGAAATACAAATGGCCAAAAGACACATGAAAAAATGCTCCACATCACTAATCATCAGGAAGATTCAAATCAAAACAACTATGAGGTACCACTTCACACTACAGAGATTGGCACACATCACAAAGAACGAGAACAAGCAGTGCTGGCGGGGATATGGAGAGAAAGGAACTCTTATCTACTGCTGGTGGGAATGCCAGCTAGTCCAACCTTTATGAAAAGCAATATGGAGATTCCTCCAAAAACTGGAAATTGAGCTCCCATACGATCCAGCTATACCACTCCTAGGAATATACCTTAGGAACACAAAAATACAATACAAAAATCTCTTCCTTACACCTAGATTCATTGCAGCACTTTTTTACCATGGCCATTCTTTATTCCTTCTTTGAGAAAGCGTCTGTTCATTTGTTCTTCCCATTTTTTATGGGGCTAGTTTTTTTTTTCTTCTTAAGTTCTGTCAATACTTTGTATATCTTAGATATTAGCCCCTTATCTAATGGATATTGGGTGAATAGTTTCTCCCATTCCATGGGTGACCTTTTCACCCAAGTCACTGTTTCCTTTGAAGTGCAGAAGCTTCTCAGTTTGATTACCATTTGCTTATTTCTGCTTCCTCTTGTTTGAACAGTGGTGTTTCTTCCTTAAAGATGCCTTTAGTCTTAATGTCATGGAGTGTTTTTCTTACATTTTCTTCTACATACCTTATAGTTTCAGATCTTTAATCCATTTTGATTTGACCTTTTGTGCATGGTGTTAGAGAGCTGAGTTCACTTTTTTGCATGTGTCTTTTATGCATGTTTGCAAGGCAAACACCCTATTTGCTGTGCTATCACTTCAGCCCCAATCTTTTCTCTTTCTTTTTTCAAGGTTCTTTGTCTTTATTGGAAGAGGGAAAACCTAGCAATGCTCTGCACTTAGGGATCACTCCTAGTTTTGCTCAGGTTCCATATAGGATGCCAAGGACCAAACTTGAGTCCTCACATCAAGCACCTACCCACTGTAGTTCCAGCCCTGACTTCTATCTTTTAGAGAAGGGAGTATCTCTTTAAACAAAGAAGGAGCAATTTAAGTACTAAAAGCAAAGAGAGGAGTAGAGAGAACATTCTTCTCATATCATCATATCAAACTGCCTATATTTTAATTCTTATTTCAATTAAACTATTGAGAGTAATGAAGCTAGGTTCTCCCTCCTTGGATTTTAAACACACATGTTAATAAAATTTTATTTTTTGCTTAAGCTAGTTTGAGATTGATTTCTGACACTGGCAAAGAGAGGTCTACAGTTAAATGTGTTTTAGAAAGAAAAGATCATAGAAGAACTAGAGAAATGAATACAGTTTTAACCAGAAGTTAATTATAATTTCACGTACAAATGCTCCATGCCAATATTACAAAATAAAATAGAAAAGTTATGTTTTAATATTCATAATATGGTCCAAGTGAAAAAATAGAGGCATAAAATTACAAAAGTAAGAGTAAATATAAAGATAATGATTTAACTTAAAATTTTTTCAGAATAAAATATTACTTTAAAATGGAAAACTTCATGGTTCAAAGCATTTTATATATTCATTTATTTGCTTGTTTAATTTATTATTGTGTGAGCTAATTCCAGTGGCATGACAGAATACCTGGTACACATTTGGAGTATATTTAAAGGTTCATGATGAACAAGATATTGAAACCAGGATCCTATACAAGGTATGTTTTCTTCCACTTGAGTAATTTCTTTGACATAAAGCAGGGGTCTCAAACTCACAGCCCGAGGGCCATTTGCAGCCCTCTGTCCAACATTTTGTGGCCCTGCCCTAGAGGAATCTTTTTTGTTTTGTTTTGTTTTAGTTGTTTGGGTCACACCCCTCAAAGTTCAAGGCTTACTACAGACTTTGCACTCAAGGATCACCCCGACTTTGCCTCCTGCGGCCCCCAGGTAAATTGAGTTTGAGACCCCTGCCCTAAAGCATTTATTAACTTAAGTTCTTTGAATCAGATATTTAGAAGCAGTTTATCTAGATCCTCTCTCTTGGGATTCCTCAAGCTGCAAAGTGTCAGGTATGACTAGGATTTCATTTGAAGATTGAACTAAGGAAGGCTTCACCCAAAATCACTTAGTATTATTGATAGGATTCATATCTCCATATTGTGGGACTGAGAGTTCAGCTCATTAGCATGATCTGTTACTTACCGGATCAACTTCTCTAAAGAACAGCTGAAAACTTGGCATTGAACTGCCAGAAAAATTAAATAAAAAGTAAGAGAGAGGAAACAATTGAGAAGACTTTGATTTTTAAAACACAATCACAGAAGTGTCATTATATCACATTGCCTTGTTCCATTATCTAAGACCAACTAACTAAGTCAAGTCTATTTTGCGACTAGATGATGAATTCCAGGAGCAAGGATCACAAAAAACCCTACAGAAGCTATGTAAGATCTCCTCCAGGAATATTCTGATCTCCCTGAGGGCTTCAACATACTTTGAGGCCAATCATAAAGTCATGTGTGCTGGGATCAGAGAAACAAAATAGAAAGAAAGGTGCTTGCACTACACTTAACTAACTCTAGTTCAATTCCCACTACCACTTCAATTCCCAATTTCCTGTCCCCTAAACTCCAACAGGATTATGCCCTTTTAGGTGAGGCCCTAAAACAAAACTAATAAAAAATATTTTTAATCTCCACAAATGTCATATGCTAGAATGATTTTTTGATCCAGAAATGGATGGTGATAAAAAATTTAGCATATTAATAGAAAACATTTTAGACACTTTAGGTTGCACAATTTCTATATATTAGGGACTTGTAGCCAACTGGTTTGGTAAAGGGTAAAAACTAGATTTGTCTCATTTCTTTTCAGCATGCCAGTGTTGTTGAGTAGTGAAAATAGTGGGTAGAGACAATGTCACAAGGCCTTCTCCAAGACTCAGAGATTCCTGCCTCAGTATTTGAATCATTGTTTAAACCCAACTTTTTGGGTCTAAAAGATCACTGGTCAAAAGCTTCCTATACAATTTATAAAGGCAGGGAGGAGGTGATTGACCTTTATGGGGCACCCATCACATCCCACTATACCAGGTGAAGATGTCAAGGGCAGAATTGGGCGGAATTGCATGTAGTGGTAAGCACCAATCTTCATGAGGCAAGGACATGTGGCGGTCGGAATGGAGTGGCCCTTGTCATAAAAGCTGGTCTCACTGGCTACTTTCACTTAGCACCATTATTTAGGAATATTAAGAGGGACATTTGGGGCTATAGAAGTGAATGCTAGCATTTAGACTAGATAAATTTGAAGGAATAGTAAAAGCATCACACACTCTGCTAGTTTAAAGTACTCGGTTCCCCTTTATTTAAAAAAAATCTTCCTCATTTCTAACTACTAATTAATTACTCCATAAAATCTTGTTTGTAATTTATTAACATGTTCTTCTAGCTAAATGGTTCTATATAACTAAACTGAAACTATTAGAGAAAACTTCTTTTAAAATTCTACATTCAAAAGTTTTAATGCAAATTTTCTTTTTTCTTGTGCCAAATATGAACAATGACAGCCTTTTTCTAAAAAAGTTTCCAGGGTGCTTTCATTATAAAAATTGTTTCACTTTTGTTAGAGATTTTAAGGAAGGATTTATAATTTATCACTTTCTGATATCTTTCCCAGACTAAAGAACTGTATTATAGATTTGAATATTTGCCAATTATACTTTTAAAAGTGCTACAATCCTTGCATCTTTTTAAAAGTCAGTATTGGGTTTTCCCTGAAAAAAAAATAAGGACTAGCTTTTACCTGAATATCTTTTTTGTAAGATCTCTCCTATGTGGCAAGGCCAAATTTGAGGTAGGAAATAAAGCAGTAACAAAGAATTTTAATATAATTTAAGTGTTATATGTGACAAATGCATTCAAGAACAGATATACAAAAATAATATAATAACCTGCCATCTGGTTGTTAAACCATAATATATGATCCACAGAGAAAAATTGTATGTCATTAAGAAACTCTGGTCCAAAAGGTTTCTAATCAACAAAACACCAATATTATAAGAATTGATTCTTTATAGCTTTTCTTCAACTAAATGACCATCAACTAAAATAAAAAAGAAAAGATAAAAACAAATATCTCCACTCTGTTGTCTCTTTTAATGTTGACCATTAATAGAATGTCAAATTCAAGGGAGACTATACCAGTTTGACTATTTTTAGGTCTTGTGGCTAAAGTAACAATACCAGGAGTTTTATACTTCCAAGAATTTCAAAGTTGAACAGGTACGTAAGATTTTGGAATGGTTTGTTTTAATATAAAACTACATTAGGAAAAATTACCAGAAAGAGCATAACAGCCATAAATTTACATCATTGGTTTTCATTCTCATATCTTTTAACTCAGATGGACCATTACATTAGTCTTTTCTTGATAGTCTCCATTCTCTATTTTAATAAACCATGTTTAGATATATGTAGCTTTGACATACTAATAAATACTTGGACTCAACTAATTTTAGCTATTTGCCAGATCTTCAGATTAGCTATTATGGTTATTTCCAAAATTTCATGGCATTGTTCCTTCATCTGTATGGAAAACAGACATATAATTAAGAGAAAGAGATTCCAACATCAGGTGAGTGATACTGAAGTTTTACAATCTTACATTTCTCATAAAACGCAGGTTTGTTAATTTTAATCTTTTAAGTACAAAAAATATTTTTAGAGTACCTGACTTATATTTCAAGTTCTACCATTTTTCTCTCTATTCTTCATGTTTCTACATTCTACAATGTAGATAACAGTACCTATTTTACAAGCATGTCAAAAGTGTTAAATGAGACATTTATAGAATTGCCTCATTTATCTATATTAATTTTGTTTGTTTTTGGTTTGGGGGGGCACTCCTGGCAGGCTCAGGGGACCATATAAGATGCCAGGGATCAAAGCTAAATCAACTGTATGCAAGGCAAATGCTCTGTCCACTATAATATGGCTCCACCTCATTAGCTATTTTATTTTTAATGCTAAACATAAGAAGCATTCAAAGCATAATATAGTACTAGATATAGCAGAACTTGACACTAAGCAAAACTTGACACACGGTTAGCTATGGTAAGTTTGAAGAAAGAATGAATTCTTGCATTTGAATACCAAATAAAAACCTCAAAGAATAACAAGGCATGAATTTCTTTTTTCTCTCTTTAATTAATATATTTATTTAAACACCTTGATAGCAAATATGATTGTAGTTGGGTTTCAGTCACTGGTGAAGGGGGTATTCTTTACAAGAAGGCATGAATTTCTAAGTGAGATTGTGTAGATGGGTCGGCAAGAAAAGCTTGGATATTTCAATAATGAGAAAATTTGTTTGTATATTCCATGGTTAAAGTGATGGTAAGTTAAAGAGTACAAGGGTTTGGGCTTTTGAATAATTTATCTTCAAATCTCTAAAGATTTCATAAGGTAATCACAAAGTTCTCATCTGAAAATTACAGAAACTTAAAAGTATCAAGTATAGCCTTCCAAAATTATGAATAAGGATTTCAAAATTCAATAAAGGAAAATAATATCTACAAAGACCTATAACTAGTTTTGGTAGAAATTGTCCAGGGCAGCATTTTTACCTATTATCCAGGGAGCTATCTAGACTTGATTATAAGACTGTCATGAAAATGTTCAATATGGCATGATCTTCAAATCAACTTTACACATAAACTAGCTTAAGTTTTTACTACTAAGAAGGTAGGGGCCAGAGTGGTGGTGCAAGTTGTACGGTGTCCACCTTGCACGCGCTAGCCTAGGACTGACCGTGGTCAATCCCCCAGCATCCTATATGGTCCCCCCCCCAAGCCAGAAGTGATTTCTAAGTGCATATCCAGGAGCAACCCCTGAGCATCACTGGGTGTGGCCAAAAAAAGGCTTTATATATTCCTTTCCATTAATGAAGACAAAAAGGAAATATTACTGTGCTAAAATTCCCAAGACACTGAATCTATTGCCAACTCATAGAATGCATCTTAAAACTATTGAAATGGAATGTTGCACTGGTAAAGGGGGGGGTGTTTTTTACATGAATGAAATCATACAACTACAATCATATTTGTAATCATGGTGTTTAAATAAAGATAATTAAAAAAAAAGAAAAGACATTATTGTGATAATACCCAGAGACAATAGAGATGAGGGCTGGAAAGACTGGCTCATGATATAAAGTTCACCATAAAGAGTGGTGAGTGCAGTTAGAGAAATAATTACATTAACAACTATCATGACAATCTTAATAAGTAGGAGAAGTAGAATGCCTGTCTCAAATACAAGCAGGAGGTAGAAGAGGAGAGTGATGGGGGCAATTGGTGGTGGGAATGTTACACTGGTGAAGGAGAATGCCATTTTTTATAAAAACCCAACTACAAACATGTTTGTAATCATAGTGCTTAAATAAAGATTTTATTTTAAAAATATTGAAATGGAGTATAAAAGCATAAGGACACAAGTCTATACATAGGCAGAATGGATTAGATACTGAATAGAGGAATAATGGGAGGATAAGATGTTGGCTAGCACAGATTTTTTGAGCTGGACCAGAATTAAAAAGTGCTCTAGCTACCTCAAATTTATCACTTTAACGCTTACAACTTTCACAAGATCCGAAACACAAAGGCCCAACGTTTCAATCCTCTTCCATTTACTATGTCCCTGGAGCCTGTTGCTTAAGCTCTTGGGCCTCCAGATTCTGCTTCTATAAACAGGAGATAATAACAGCTGACTCAGAAGATTGTTTCCCTAAGGCATTAGAGAAAAAAATTTTGACAAAGTCCAGAATAGTTTCTGGCTCTTGCTGTTTAGCATTGCCTCTCCCAATCCAGGTACATCCCCAAACACTCCTTTTGTGGAAATGCACTAATAATCTGGTTTCACTGAGGGTCTTTCCTAATTGGGCTCTTGTTGTATTTTGTTTGAATGCTTTTTCCAAATTAAAAAAGTGTGGGAAAGAGAGAGAGAGAGCAAGAGAGTGAGGGAGGAGCAAGAAACTGCTTTAGATTACAGGGTCACTTAGAGAATTACTGTAGATATGACCTAGTTTTAAGCTGTCTCGGCATAATTAAGAATATTTCCTTTGTCTTGGGATGGAGCCAGAACTGGAAAGCTTTGCTCCACTGTCTTGTGAGTCAGGTCAGACAGAGCAGCCACTTGGAAAGCTCTGAGGCCCTGGCCCTTGAAACTTCCCTTCCTTGACCTTCCTGAGATCCTTCCTTCTTAATATTGTTCAGTACATTACCCAGCAACACTGAAATTCTCTCTACCTATATTTTGAGAGCTTTAGCCAAGCTAATCATCAATGCACTATTAACACACAGACACTATTTGCAAAAGTATTATCAATATACTATTAATGCAAAGTCTAATGTCACCTGTTGACAGTGGGTAGTGTTGCTATGCTTCTGGTCTTGTAGAATGCATTGCTTTACTGAATTTGGAAAAATAAAAAGATGTCACAAATGGTTCTAAACATGGTAACTAATCATCTACCTTACAAGAATACTATATGAAGTACTTTACACTGAAGAAAAGAAATACCAGATCTGGCCCGGAGAGATAGCACAGCGGTGTTTACCTTGCAAGCAGCCGATCAGGACCAAAGGTGGTTGGTTCGAATCCCGGTGTCCCATATGGTCCCCCGTGCCTGCCAGGAGCTATTTCTGAGCAGACAGCCAGGAGTAACCCCTGAGCACCACCGGGTGTGACCCAAAAACCAAAAAAAAAAAAAAAAAAAAAAAAGAAATACCAGATCTGAAAGTAGATACATGAACACACATACACACAAACATGCGCACACTCCAGTCAGGTAATTTTAAAAATGCAGAGTGAAAATGTAATTCATTATTTATCAAGATACAAAGTGATATATATTGGGAAAAATACTTAGGCTAAAAAAACAAAGTAGAGGAACTCCAAACATATTTGGCTAAATCATAGTTTTGGTTTTTGGTTATTGGTTTTTGGGCCACACCCAGAGGTGCTCAGGGGTTACTCCTGGCTGTCTGCTCAGAAATAGCTCCTGGCAGGCATGGGGGACCATATGGGACAACGGGATTCGAACCAACCACCTTTGGTTCTGGATAGGGTGCTTGCAAGGCAAACGCCGTTGTGCTATCTCTCCGGGCCCACTCATATATTATTGAAGGTGCCTTACACTCCTGTCTGGTGATCTTTCCACTCTTCAAGATATGGGGCCGGAGAGATAGCATGGAAGTAAAGTATTTGCCTTGCATGCAGAAGGTCAGTAGTTCGAATCCCGGCATCCCATACGGTCCCCTGAGCCTGCCAAAAGTGATTTCTGAGCATAAAGCTAGGAGTAACCCCTGACGCTGCCAGATGTGACCCAAAAACAAAACAAAACAAAAAAACCTGACAAGAGATTCTGTGGTTTAAATACAGATGGTAGAAGACACCAAGAAACTTGCCTCATTGACTTTTCTAATTGCCTGAGATATCTGTGAATCTAAACTGCCAGAAATGTTAAAAGTAAAACATCATAAATACCATTTCAATTTTGTTATATATTGTCAGAAGGATCAAACACAGGGCCTCACACAGCAAGGTAAGCCCTCTACCACTAAAACTACATACTCAGAGTTAATGCCATTTCTAGAACCATGATTTGAGTAATACACACTTATTTTATAGAAGAGAAACAATAAGAAAGGGAGTTGCCCAAATTACACAAAAAGTTACTGTCTAATTTCAGTCATCAGAAGGTCTCTTTTATTTCATCTTTAACATCATAGTTCTCTAAAAATTACTACTTTGATGCTCACTTTCAGTGCATTTTTATTACTGTGTGCTGGAAAAGTATAATAGTTATGACATAGATTTTAAAGTCCCTTACTATGTTACCTGTACTTCTCAACAGTAGAGCATCAACCTGAGTTTCCAGAAGAGCAATATTAATAAAGAATGATCAGTCTGGTTGATTATATTCAATTACTTTCACCATAGAGAAGGCAGCATTTTGTTCTTATTTAAATAAATACTTCCCCAGCTATGGATTTGCCTTCCTTACATCATGTTCACAATGCTTGAGAATCCATTGCTTCTGATCAAAGAACTAACTTCACAACTAATAAAGGATGACTATATACTCATGCTTAAGGGCCCATGCTTACTGATATTTTTCATGTTTCCCACTGTTCAGAAATATCTTGCTTAATTGAATGGTTGAAAAGCCTTATAAGGATTCTACTATCGTAGAACCAAATTGGAAATGATTCAAAGGGTCAGGGCAAGAATTAGCTTCTCTAAGAAACTAATTATATTCTAAATAGACATCCAATACATGGTGCTGTGTCTCCTACAGTCAAATTATTCAAGATGATTGTTGGGTCCAAACACCAGTTATCATCAGCAAATAGTCAACTGTTTATGCAACTTTATCCTCTGTCATTCTTAAGGTCTTAATTTGAGAAGGATGAAGATTCCTACCAGAAGTCACAGAATTCCAACAAACAGAATGCTAACATTGCTACAAGCCACTTGGGGCTGCTCATGTTTTTGAAGCAATAGGCAAAGAAGAAAGTTGCTGTGCCAGCTGAGGTGATTGATGCCAATTGCCAAGGGAAAAACTATACTACTGCTTGATGATGAAAATAAGGTAGAACTGCTTTGAATACAGAATATCCCTTAGGATATCTCTCAGTACTTTTTAATTTTATGATTAAAGTCAATGAAAACATTTCATTTCAGGAAGGACTACTGATGGCCAGAACCTTCAGCAATAAAAATTAGGGTCACATCACCAGGGAGAGAAATACAACCTGCTAAGATGCTTGCTGAAGACAAAAGAAATATAGAAATAGTAGTGGAGAAAGGTAGCTTTGTTCATGCAGTTATAGGCAGAAGGAAAATAATTATCATATTTTCTTATTTTGTCATAAATGTGGAGATTAAGCAAATATAATTTTCTTTTCTTTCTAACCCCATACTATATAACTTTAGGAGTACTAAAGGAATTGGACCCTCTACCATGAAAATATAGTACTGTGTGGATTGTAAGTAAACTATCTGTATCATATTTAATATGTATAACTTTGTTATTATATTTATTTGGAACTTAACTATGATTCCAGGAGGTGTATATAGAGGAGCCAACATGTGCACTGTGAGAGTTAACTTACTGTGTTCATTTCATCAGGCAATCATCCTGGTTTTCAGACAAATTTTGGCGTGTGTGTGACATTAACAATTAAATTAGAATATAGTGTAAAGCTGATTTCCTTCCATGACAAGAATCAATTACAGGTCTTATAAAAAAAAGACCCTGAGGAAAAATATTCTGCCACCAGATTGCTTTTGGACTCAAACGGAATATCAACTTTTTTTTGAGTCCAGTTTGCCACACTGCCTAGCAGAGGTTGGATTTTTTTTAACCTCTAAAATTATGCAAGCTGGTTCTTAAAAACCAATCAATATTCATATATCTACCTTTCTATCTCTTTGTTTTCTCTCCACGTCCCCACCCCAACACAAAAATTAACACTTGGTTCAATTTCTCTGGAGAAACTTGAATGATAAAAATATTACATAGGTAGCTTATATTGTTGTAATAATTCTTATTTAGGAATCATTAAACACATCTCAATTTTTTAAAAATGATTACATACATCAATTTCTGCTGTGGAACTCTTCAAATCACATTAAAGGTTTTAGTCTTTGTACTAAATCATCAGATCTTGAGGACAACAACAATAAAAAAACTTTTTGTTTATATTCCCAAAGCAAAGAACAGTATATCAATGTATGTTTTCTAAATGAAGACATTAAAACGTGAATGTTAAGTGCTAACTTCTACTGGGTACTACATTCCACTTACTCTTTGCTCATGTCACATTAGTCTGATCAATTCTGTCCATGTAATTTTGCTCATATTAAGTGAAAGATTAAACATACTGATGGTTTCAACAATGAATTATTTATCATCAGATACATAATGCCTTATCATTGATTAGCTAATACCTACATGCCAAAACTTACCAAAAATTTTAATCATAACAAAGTAATATATTCTGGTTTCCAAAGATTTTGTATGAATTATCTTTAAGCTAAAGGCATTTAAGAATGATGAGGGCAAGAGCTTTGGAGAAAGAATAGCATCTTGCAATACTTTATAACGTCTCAAAACTAAAGATCCAGAAACAAGTCAGAGCCCCATTTCATAATCCTTTTTTTAACTGGATGATGTGTAATCAGTGTGGTGTGCACTTAACTTACTACAACTTGGGAATCACCTATTCTTAGTAGCTTGTCCCGTCTTCCAAATTTAGCACATTTGATGAACTGGTGCAAACCACAAGACAAGTGACTTTATACCAAACAATAAGCATTACAATTTCCATGGGTTAATGAATGTCAATTGTTGGAAATTCAACAGAAATAATCTTTAATGGTAATGATCATTAATAGTAATAGTAAGTAATTTTTAGATAGCAAGAGATTAATTCCTTAACACTCAAAAATGCCATATATTATTTTAAGGATTATAGGCTCAAATTTAAGCTGGGTTTGTTTATTTGTTTGTTTGTTTTTTGTCATTTTGGACCTAAAAAGTTGCTTTATAATGAGCCAGAGATTCTCAGAGTTTCAGAGGTTATAGCTAAGAATATCATCCACCTTTTATCTTTTTAGGAAAGATAAATGTATGGAAATATTTCTAGGATATACAGTCAAGCTAAAAACCATGTATGTCAAACAAAACACACAATGCAATATTAATTATTTATGTGTACTATTGGAAATTGATATCAGGATCTAATATATAAAAATCAGGTGCTGTACCACTAGGCTGCCTACTCATTGGTAGAGAATCAACTTGGTTTTTGTTTTTTATTTGAGGACCACACTCAGTTATACTCAGGGACTAGCCTGGCTCTGTGCTAACTGATCACTACTAGCATGCTTGAACATGTTGTACCAGATAGTGAACCTGAAACAGCCACATACAGGGCAAATACATTACCTGCTTTAATATCTTTCTGGTTCTAAAGTATCAATGTTATGAATATAAAAACCACCTCATGATGGAACATATGTCTTTGAAAAAAATGCATTCTACAAAATTAAAATAGAAAATGTATGCTCTTGATTAATGCAAAAGATTATACATAAAACATTAATATAATTCTTATGTATTTATTTTTGAAATAGTACCACTTATTTCCCTTTCATGTATGTTTGCCGCTAGCAATTTGGTCTTGTTAACAACAAATGCAAAGTAAATTTCTCTTTCCTTGACTTTTGACTGGCCTTGGAAATTGCTTTGATCAGTAAAAGCAGCAAGACTCAAAACTATGCTAGTTACCAAACCTAGACCTCAAGAGGGCTCTACTTGCTCTTTTAGGGTCAGTTCAGAGATCATGAAAACAAGCCCCAGATAATCCTTTTTGTGATAAGAGAGACATAGCCCAGAAAACCCACTGTGTCACCTGACAGCCAACATCACCAGTTTGGCTACTGAAGTCATCTAAGTGCTGTCAGTTCCAGCCAATATACCAGCTAACAACCCATAAACAACTTTAAGTGTAATCTGCTAAGATTAGAATAAGTCAGCAGAACTATCCAACTAACACAGTCATGACCAATAATTGCACTTATTTCAAGCCACTGGTTTGGGCAAGCTTTGTTACACAGCAAGAGTTAACTGATACATGTAAACACTACCTAATTATCTTTTGTTATAATATTATAGTTTTACAACAAGCATATATTGCTTATAAAATAAGAAACAAAAACATTTTTTAAAAAATATCTAGGCCTTTGAAATAAATAAAACCTGAAGTCCTGAAGGGGAATTGTTCAGTTGTCTAGAGCTTGCTGCAAGCAAGTTTACAAATCAGCTAATATACTGTCGACAAAAAAAATCTGAGTACCTAAGTGAGGGATTTCTAGTTATATAAATAGACAAATCTTGGGACCGGAGTGATAGCACAGTCGTAGGTCATTTGCCTTGCATCTGGTCGACCTGGGACAGACTTGGGTTCGATCGCTGGCATCACTGAGACTGCCAGGACAATTTCTGAACTCAGAATCAGGAGTAACCCCTAAGCACTGCTGGGTGTGTCCCCAAAACAACAACAACAAAACCAACAACAAATAAACAAATCTAGGCAACTAAATATTTATTTGTAGTATATTTTATTTCTTTTTCATGTCTTTTCTTCTGGCTAGGCTTCATTTTCAGGCAGATTAATTTTTTATGAAAAAAATTTTAGCTCTCTTTTTCTATATAAAATCTTTTTTTAAGCACCATAATTACAAACATGATTGTAGTTGGGTTTCAGTCATAAACAGAACACCTCTCTTCATCAGTACAACATTCCCACCACCAATGCCCCCCTCCTCCTCCACCCCTGCCTGTATTCGAGTCAGGCATTCTATTTCTCTAACTCATTAACATTAGCATTGTCATGATATTTGTTAGTGTAGTTATTCCCCTAACTTCACAAACCACTCTTTGTGGTGAGCTTCATATTGTGAGCCAGTCCTTTTGGCCCTCATCTCTATTGTATCTGGGCATTATTACAATAATGTCTTTAAGTTTTCTTAAAACCCATAGATGAATGAGACTATTCTGTATCTATCTATCTCCCTCTGACTTATTTCACTAAGCTTAATAGATTCCAGGTACATCCATGTATAGGAAAATTTCATAACTTCATCCCTCCTGGTGGCTGTGTATATGTACAACAGTTTCTTTAACCATTCATTTTTTGAAGGGCATCTTGGTTGTTTTCAGATTCTGACTACTGTGAATAGTGCTACAATTAATATAGGTGTGAGGAAAAGATTTTTAAATTGTATTTTTGTGTTCCTAGGGTATAGACCTAGGGGTGCTATAGCTGGATCACATGGAAGCTCAATTTCTAGTTTTTTGAGGAAACTCTATATTGTTTTTCAAAAAGGCTGGACTAGACAGCATTCCCACCAGCAGTGGGTAAGAATAATTTTCTCTCCACATCCCCGCCCAGCACTGATTGTTCTTGCTCTTTGTGATGTGTGCCAGTCTCTGTGGTGTGAGATGGTACCACATCATTGTTTTGATTTGCATCTCCCTGATGATTAGTGATGTGGAAATTTTTTTCATGTGTCTTTTGGCCATTTGTATTTCTTCTTTGAGGAAGTGTCTGTTCATTTCTTCTCCCTATTTTTGATGGGGTTAGATGTTTTTTCTTATTAAGTTCTGTCAGTACCTTGTATATTTTCAATACTAGCCCCTTATCTGATGGGTGTTGGGTAAATAGTTTCTCCCAATCTGTGGGTGGCTTTTGTATCATAGGCACTATTTCCTTTGAGGTGCAGAAGCTTCTCAGCTTAATATATTCCTATATGTTTATCTGTTTCCACTTGGTGTTGGCACAACTGGTTAGCCACTTGCAAAAAAAAAAAAAAAAAAAGAATTCAGACACCCCATCTAACATCATGCACAAAGGCCAAATACAAACAGATTAAAGACCTTGATATTCATGCCTGAAACCATAAGGTATATAGAACAACATGTTGGTAAAACACTTCATGACATTGAGACTAAAGGCTTCTTCAACAGGAAACAGCACTATCCAAACAGGCAGGTTCTATTTACACTTAAAAGAATGACCAGGTATATGTTTAGCAGCTTTCCATATAAAACAGAAATCTTTTACAATAATTCTAGCAAAGTCTCAGGACATACTGTAATTGACTTTATTTGAGTCATATGCGCATGTCTCATTCTATTACTGATGCTCTTATTGGTCATATTTCATTCCTCAATCTAGAATGTGTGCAGGATGGAGAAGGGGGAAGTTACTTGACCTACATGTTCAGGTTCATTGTTTGAAATACATGTCAGTTCTTTCTCATCCATAAATGAAAAGGATTTTGACCTGCAATTTTTGAGGCAGATACATCTTTCTTCTATATATTTTGACATCAAATAAACAAAGTTGATATAAATTGGAATATATTGAGGTACTCACCATCTCAGAATAAAATTACTACTGTGGTAATTATCAGCTGCTTGTGGGGTTTCTTCTTTTTTGGTTATTTTAAACTGGGAATTTAATCTTTGCATTTTTATTTTTGCCTGTCTCCCAATGTGACTTGGGGACAGGAATTTTGTTAAACTTTGTTAACTACTACTTGAATGCTCACAAGTTGCCATCTCCAGTCAATTGGTGGTTCAGGTGGGATGTTGCTAAATTCACAGATTCTAGGGCTCTGGAGAAAAATAAATGGGCTGAAGCCATTGATTATCTCTTTAATGTGTTTCATATGGTGGGGAGTAAATAAGCACCTTGCAACTCAGCCCACAGTTCTTATAGCATTTGATACCACAGATATGCGTTCTTTAGTAAACATTTATCTATACCCCTTATTCTGTATGAAAGCGTTTACATCACTGTAGCTAATCCATAAAGTTACTGTCTAATATATATTTCAGGAATTTCTGAAAAAAACCTATTTGATTTTTTTCTGATTCGAAAGTTAGATGCTTGCATTAGAAATTTAGAAAATAATGGGCAATGACAATAAATAGGAGATAAACTTAAGTGGCTAAAATTATATTATCTAGGTATCGATACTGACAACTTTTTAGCTGACAAAGTCAATTTATGTTTTGGCTCCCTTCCCAATTTTATTTATGCCTATATGCTTTATAATTGCTTTTATCATTTAGCATTATATCTGAAACATATTAAATCTCAAAGCTTATCCAAAAAATGTTGCCTTATTTATTTTCTAAATAATATTTGTTAGGCAAGAGAGATAATACTATAGGTAAGGTTGTGCAAAACTGACCACAGTTTAATCTCAGCACTACATATGGTCCATATAATACCAATAGTTGTAATCTCTGAATGCAGAGCCAAGAGCACAGCCTGTGGGGTCCATAAAGCAAAAAACAAATAAAATAAAAAATAATATTTGGGGACTGGAGTGGTGGCACAGGCCATAAGGCATCTGTCTTGCATGTCCTAGCCTAGGACAGACCGCAGTTCGACTTCCTGGCATCCCATATTTTCCCCGAGTCAGGAGCGATTTCTGAGTGCATAGCCAGGAGTAACCCCTGAGCGTTACTGGGTGTGGCCGAAAAACGAAAAACAAAATTGTTGGGGCTAGAGTGGTTGCACAGAGCGATAAGGCGTCTGCCTTGCTGATACTAGCCTAGGACAGACCCTGGTCGAATCCCCCTGGAGTCCTATATGGTCCCCCAAGCCAAGAGTGATTTCTGAGTGCATGATCAGGAGTAACCCCTGAGTGTCACCAGGTGTAGCCCAAAATCAAAAATAATAATAATAATATTTGTTATTATTGGTTTACATGATTGACATGTATTGATTTATAATTTAGTTGAGGCTTATTATTATTAATGAATGTTGGTATTGATTATTTAAGTAATTATTTATAACTTCCCTAAGAGCAATATCCCGGACTCCTCACTGCATTGTTACATTAAATAAAACATTTTTCAAGGGTTCTGATTCCAAATTGGAAAAATATCCAGATTTCAAACCAAGGCATAAGAAGTCTGGCTTGGAAAAGTAAATAGGGCCTCTTATAGGTATTTAATAGAAAATTGTTTAAATATAGAGATAATATTTTCTTTTACCTCCAGGTATCTTTTTTTCAGGTATCTTTTTTGTTTAAGATGCATTTTTAAAAACCTTAAATCAATTGTACTTATTTTTAATGTTTCTCAATATTGATCTATATTAGGTACATCATAACTTACCTCTACATAACACCTGAGAACTTGTAAAAATTCATATTTCGAGGCCTTACCCAAACATACTAAACTGATTTCAGAATAGAGGGAAAAGTGAGCCAGAGAATATGTCCTATTAAAAAATTCCTCACGTGGCTGGTAAGGCATCTCAAATGGAAAAGCTAGGTATACTTCAGGCCCCATATTCAAGCCTTTACAGTGAATTAAAGAAAATAAAACAGATGACTCTGACCAAAAAATATGGAAAAGCACTGTCTCAAAACAAACCAGTAGAACTAGAAATCTCAGCAAAAACCTGATGTTTAATCTTCTGGTTTTGATGTCAAATGAACAAAATAATCTTATTTTAATAAAGTAAGATTCCCCCCCCAGCCCAAGTAATATATAATAAACATTGATATTGGTTTCTTTAGTGAGTGTTTTGTAGATCCCTCATTATCAAACCATAGGTCTCTAATTACTGGTCCTCTAACACATTCCAGAAATTCCTATAATGTCCTGAACAGTCAACATATCTAATAAATAACGAATAAGAATGACCACCTTGCTGATATAGTTACAGCCAAGAGCAAAAATATAAAATTGACATTTTTGTTGTTCTACATGGCTTTACAATAAAAGAATATATTATGCCAGGTTGACATTTGAAATAAAAATACAAGAAGAATCCAAGTCCTTTAGTATCTATTCATAAATTTATAGCTAGATAATGATTTGCCTGGAAGAATAGTTTAAGGCATATTCGAAAATAAAATCTGCATAATAAAGTGAACAGAATTCATGCCAAGTAACAAGGAAAAAAATCTGTAGAATACTGCATAATCAAATACTAAGTTGTAAAAGAGTACCCGAGGAATTTAGTGAAGAGAAAAACTGGGAGATTTGTTTGGTATAATTACATTAGCCTTGCAGATGGCAACTTGCCTACAATGGAGTGATTTCTCATGATCTCTATTTTAAATATCTCTTTATAATGCCTAAACCATCAACAGCTTGGATGAGTTAACCATTTGGGGGAACTTTTTTTTTGAAAACCTAATTTAAACTATAAATCAATTAAAACTCTCAACATAGAAAGGCATTTCAAGTAACAATTAAAACTCACAATCTCCTTCTTCAGGCACTGATGATTTTTTTATCTCAATGATCCAACTGTAATTTGTCCGCAAGATATTACTTCCAAAAGTTTGTCATGTAAAATATAGGAAGGATGCTGCTCAATTGTGTGGCCAGAATCATTTACTGTTATTTTAGAAAACAAATGGTATAATATAACGAAAAACATTTGCATGTAGGAAATGGCTAACTGAACACTGCTGTAAATATAAATATATTTAAATATTAAACAAATTCAGAATATTTTATCACTAAGAAGAATGCTATACCTAAACTTTCTACCTACAGTAGAGTAGCACTGTTAATACCTTGATATAACTTTCTAAACCATGTCTCAAATGTATAAAATGAACACATATGTACATAGAAATACAATTAAATATAATTAACATTTAATTATTATTAAAATATAGGTAATATTTAATTAAAAAGTGGTCCTGCCAATATACACATTCTGAAACTTGATTTTTATACTCTACACATAAATATATTTTCTCATATAAATATTTGCAGTATATATAGTATCTAAATATATATATTTATATACCTAAATATATACAGTTTCTAGAAGGGAAAAATTGAAGAGCAAGAGATAGTGAAGAAAAAGAGAAAAATATCTGTCATAAAATAAGGCAGGGGCAAAAGGGGATGAAAACTGGGGAAATTGGTATGGGAAATATGCACTGGCGAAGGTATGGGGGTGTTAGACACTTTATGACTAAAGTTTAATTATGAACAATTTTATAACTATCTCCTGGTGATTCAACTAAAACTTATTTAAAATTTTTGTTTATGATGTAAATAAATAATCTGAATCATTTTACAAAGAGCTGCATCAAATTATTGAACTCTTTCATCATATAAAATACTGAGATATTTAAGCTGGCTCAGTGGGGTTGCACTTTTGTCTTTACCCAACAGCCATGACCCAGCTCCAAAAGACTCATAGCCTCAGCCCCACTCCTAAATCTCAAGTGCTATACAATCTGACAGAATTAAAGTTGCAGCTTCTCACAACCAAAGGAAGCTTCCTCAATTCAGGTGCACTACAATTAATCTTCAACCTAAACAAAGAACACCAAATGTAAACAACCCAAAGAGGATCCGTTTTGCATGCCTGTACCCTTTGTGCCATAGACTGGTAGTAACCAACATAGATTGGGTGCATTTTTCCCAAGCTAAATGCAACCATTACCAGGATAGTAACTAGAAGCTGCCATCCCAGAGATGGCACCCAAAGGTGAACCTTGTCAATCGGGCCAGGTTCAGAAAATCTATTGCCAAGCAGCTTGCAAAACAGCTGTTATTAGGTATGTGTGACTACAGTCTCCAATCACTGCCCATGTCAGATGCCACATCAACTACAGGATACTAGCAACTGTAAACCATGGGCCGGAATGCACCAAGGTCAGTTAGTCTTTGGTGCTCTACCAGAGCATTAGTGAAACAAAACTCCTATTGTCATCCAAGGGCAAACAAGTCTGAGTTGCAGGCACCAATTCAATATTGCACATGTTTAAAAAATACAGAATGGGCCAGAGCAAAAGAACAGCAGGGAGGGTGTTTTTCTTGCTTCAGGCCCAACCTGGTTCAATCCCTGAGATCCCATTTGGTTCCCCATCCCCAGCCTGTCGGAGTAATTTTTAAGCATAACAGCGAGGAGTAACCACAGAGCGCCACCAGGTGTGCTCCCCCACCCCCAAATACAAACAAAGACATCTATGGCTTCCAGAAATCAATAAACTAATACCCACTAAACCTGATTTTTCAGAACTGAATTATTGTATAGAATATCTGGAATTTGGAGCTCCATCCTTAGCTCCCACAAAGCAGCAGGAGTAATGGAGAAATGAAGGAATTTAAATGCAAACTGATGAGGACAGAAAACCAAGAAGGTCATCAAACTTTGAACTTTCAAAGCTGGCCAAGTTGAATTTAGAGCTATAATTCTCTCAAAAATACCCTTAAGTTCACTAGACTGAGAAAATCATTGGGTGAGTGATTCAATAAACTCAAACAAAGAGCTATAAGGAAAGGAACTCATTAAAATAGAAATGAAGAAGTTAAAGAAGACAGTGACAAGACTCAAGAACAAAATGGAAGAAGCAAAATCATATTAATAGCCCTGAAGAAAGACTGATGACATCATCAGTAAATAAGAAGTAATACAGGTGTCTGGGAGATATAACAGCAGTAAGGCATTTGCCTTGCACACAGTTGATCCAGGATGGACAGTGTTCGAATCCCTGCATCCTATATGGTCCCTGTGCCTGCCAGGATCGATTTCTCAGCGCAGAGTAAGGAGTAACCCCTGAGTGCCGCCGGGTGTGACCCCCAAATTAGAAGTAGTACAAAAGGAATTTTTAAATAAAGAAAATTTAAGATATTTAATAGAAAATACTAAGAGGAGCAACCTCCGAATCATGCTAATTCCAAAAAAAGAAAAAGACAGAAAAGGTAGAAGAGAAAATAGCTAAGAATCTCCCCAAAATAAAAGGGAGTCTTTTGCATTGATCCAAACTGACAAACAAAATAAACTTAAACAGAACAACACAGAGACATAAAGTAATAAAAATGGCAAGAACCAAAAAGAGAGATAGACTATTTCAGGTGTCAAGAAAAAAATAAGACTTCAAACAGAGAATAAAATAAAATTCATGACAGGTTTCTCAAATGAAACTACAAGCAAGAGGGAATGAAATGACACTGATAACGTGCTGAAGGAAAAGAATATGCATCCAAGAATCCTCTTCCCTGCAAGGTTCTTACTCAGATTTGAGAAGGTGACAAAAACATTTTCAGACACACAGCTAAAGACATTTGTTGCATCTAAATCAGTTCTTCGAGAAATAATGAGATTCCCTTTATAAAAAATAAAAATAGATCAAAAAAAGATGGCAAATGTCAGAAACAACCATAATCCTTGTAGGAAATTGGCAGATAATTCTTTCATATCAATAATTTCTCTAAATATAAATTGATTGAATTCTCTTATCAGAATGAGAATGGCTGAATGTACCAGGAAACAAAATCCAAGCTTTTGGGGGCAGAGTGACAGTACAGCAGGTAGGGTATTTGCCTTGCACGTGGATGACCCAGGCTCAATTTGGCATCCCATATGATCTCCCGAGCCCACTGATTTAATCAGGAATGATTCCTAAGCACAGAGTAACCCCTGAGCACTGCCCCAAAATAAACGAACAAGCAAATGGGAGGAAATGGACGAGCTGGTGGAGTGGGCAGTGCTAGAAGGTTTTATCTATTAAACTCTACCAATAACAGGTTTTAAAGGATGCCTTAATTTAAAAAAATTAAATAAATTTAAAAATTTAAATAATTTAAAAACTTAAATAAAGTCAGATAAAGCTCTAACATTTGGAAATCAAACAACTTAATATTTTGTTGCTTACATTTCTGTTGAACTTCCATGAAAATTGCAAGCTCAGATTTAAAGATTGGGGAAAAATCTAGTGTAGGACAAAATTAGCAGGAATGAGCATACTTGTATTAGATTCAATAATTTTCAAGCTAAAAACAATAGTAATAAACAGGGATAGACATCAGTTACTGATTAAGGGATCAACAGATAAAGAAGACTTTGTTAGGGTCTGGGAAAAATCCCCATCCTCAGGGGGCCCCAAGAGTTCCAAGGATTGACTTAGCGACCATGCAAGAGCACAAGTAAGATTTTATTCTGGATCCAAGGCCAGTGCCCTGTGACATATCCCAAAGCAAAGACCTCAAGCTTTGTTTGAGCAAGGTTTATATAGAACATTTCTTAAAAGAACGGTGTCATCATTCTTACAGGCGCAGGCGCAGTTTGTGCATTTTTACATCATAATTTAGCCAGAAGAAAGAAACATATTCAATAAACAAAGATGATCATTAAAACTTATCAACCCTAGTGTTAGATATTGCAGGTGTCAGCTTATCACAGTGGGCCAGGATGGGAACAACCTGGCCTTGTTACAGAGAAATCACTACTGAAATCACTCTAGGCTTATAATAATTAGCAATAATATAAGAGTACTTAACAACTAACTTAACTTATTGATATACATATATCCTATAAAACTTAAAACTTACTTCAAGTGGCAGCTATAACATAATAGTAAGTATAAACGGGTCTTGATCCCACATGCCCAAGTCTTTATCTCCCAGGCTTGCTGTCTTTGGGAGTTGTGAGAGCAGAACTTGCTTATCTTAGTTCGAGCTAACTGTCTGAGGCCTCTTGTCTCTGTGGCTTCCTACTCTTCTGGCAGGGGTTTCTGTTTGCAGGCTAGAATTCTAAAATGTGGCAGTCTTTTGGAAAAGAAAAGTTCAAAAAATATATATATGTGAGTAAGAAATGGCTGACTGTGGGGACTGCCAGTTGAAGTGCTGATTGCTTCACCTGTGGAGTCTCCACCCTGCTGTGCTTCTTCTAAGGAAACTGAGGACCTGAAGGCAGCCCTGTCCTGTGCTTCTCTGTCTTTTCTGAATCCTTGACGCTCTCCTCAGAGCCCTGGGAAGCGAATCCCCAAAAAACTGCATTCTGAAGCTACCCAGCAAGTGAGTGAGTAAGAAATGGCTGACTTTACAAGCCCAGAAAGGGGAAGCTGCTGAACTCTGCTAGAACGCAGATGCCAGCACCCCTATCTGCCTGTCTTCTGTGCTGTGCTCCATTTTCAGCCTGATTTCATCTGTGTGTGGCTCATCTGCGGATGGCTCGCCTTCCCTGGAGGTGAGTTTACAAGCCCAGAAAGGGGAAGCTGCTGAACTCTGCTGGAACTCAGATGCCAGCACCCCTATCTGCCTGTCTTCTGTGCTGTGCTCCATTTTTGGACTGATTTCATCCTGGTGTGGCTCATCTGAGGATGGCTCGCCTTCCCTGGAGCCTTCCCTGGAGGTGAATTTACAAGCCCAGAAAGGGTAGAGCCAGAAGAGCAGGGCTGCTCTGCTTCACATCCCAGCCATGCACATCATTTAGCCAATAATACAACCACAACACGTAGAAAAACCCACAATACGAGCCGGCAAGGTGGCGCTAGATGTAAGGTGTCTGCCTTGCAAGCGCTAGCCAAGGAAGGACCACGGTTCGATTCCCATATGGTTCCCCCAAGCCAGGGGCAATTTCTGAGCACTTAGCCAGGAGTAACCCCTGAGCATCAAACGGGTGTGGCCCGAAAAAAAAAACAAAACAAAACAAACAAAAAAAAAGAAAAACCCACAATACAAGTGTGACAAAGGGGAAACAATGCAGGCCAGTGCCAGACATAGAGATTGATGATGGCAACTCTGATGACTTGAACATGACCAACCAACTAGTCAGTCTCTCAGATAAGGAGTTTAGAGTCGCAATATGGAAGATGTTCAAAGAACTCAAAGAAAGTATAGAAGAGAACACTAATAAGAATCAAGAGAATATGAAGATAGAAATCAGAAAACTCCAAACTAAAACTTCAGGTCAAATAACAGGTTTGAAAAACTCAGTAGATGAAGTAGATGAATTGAAGAAAAACATGGTTGAGCTTCCCTACGGGTTAACAGCAGCTGAGGATAGAATTAGTACACTGGAAGATGAGATGAATAAAAATTCCATACAGCAGAAGAAATTGGAAAAAAGCCTCAAAGCAAAGGATCAACCAATGGAAAAATTACTCAAAGAATGGGAAACAACTAAAAGAGACCCCAGAAAAAACACCACAAAACACATCCTAGTCACAATGACAAATCCCACAGATAGAGACAGAATTCTGAAAGCAGCAAGATTGAAAAGAGAAATTAGATTCAAGGGAACATTCTTGAGATTTACTGTAGACCTGTCACTGGAGACACTCAAGGCCAGAAGGCAGTGGTGGGACATAGTGACAAAACTCAATGAAATAAATGCTTCACCTAGAATACTGCACCCAGCAAAATTCACTTTCATGTTTGAAGGAATAATACATGGTTTCACAGACAAAAAAGCAGCTCAGAAACTTTACAGACTCAAACCATTCTTGAAAGAAAAACTGAACGGCCTACTTTAAGACAAGACTGACCAACAGACACACCAAACTTCGATATAAAGATGGCACTAACTCACAGGAAAAATCTTTCTCTCAATGTCAATGGACTAAATGCACAAGTTAAGAGACACAGAGTGGCTAAATGGATAAAAAAAAAACTCAAAAACCTTCCTAGAAACAAATGACAATAAAGACACAAATTATCAGAACCTATGGGACACAGCAAAAGCAGTACTGAGAGGAAAATTTATAGATTTGCAAGCACACATCAGGAAAGAAGAAGGGGTACACCTGAATAGCTTAATGACACAGCTCATAGAATTAGAAAGTACTCAACAAAAGGACCCAAAAATAGGGAGACAGAAGAAAATAACAAAGCTGAAAGCAGAAATCAATGAAGTGGAAACCTGAAAAACAATCCAAAACATCAACGAAAGCAGAAGTTGGTTCTTTGAAAAAAATAAAAAAGATTGATAGACCACTAGCAAACCTAACAAAGAAAGAGAGAGAGAAACTTGATAATTTGTATTAGGAATGAAAAATGAGAGATCACTACTGATATAGTAGAGATCCAAAGGGTAATCAGAAACTACTTTTAGAAACTCTATGCCACTAAAACTGAAAACCTGGAAGAAATGGATAAATTATTGGACTCTTATAATCTTCCATGGTTGAATGAAGAGGATGTAGCATATGTAAACACACCCATCACTATTAAGGAAATTAAGATAGTAATCAAATGTCTGCCCAAAAACAAAAGTCCAGGCCCAGATGGATTTACTAATGAATTCTTTCAAACCTTTCAAGAGGAACTTCTACCAATCCTGGCAAGACTCTTTCATGAAATCAAAAAAACAGGAACACTTCCAAATAGCTTTTATGAAGCCAACATCACCTTGATACCTAAGCCAGACAGAGATGCTACCAAAAAAGAAAATTACAGACCAATATCGCTGATGAATACAGATGCAAAGATCCTCAACAAAATCCTGGCAAATAAGATTTAATGCCTCATTAAGAAGATCATCCACTACGATCAAGTTGGTTTCATCCCAGGAATACAAGGACGGTTTAACATCGGAAAATCTATCAACATAATACACAACATCAACAGCAAGAAAAGTTGAAATCACATGATCATATCAATAGACATAGAAAAAGTGTTTGATAAGGTCCAAAATCCATTCTTGATCAAAACTCTCAGCAAGATGGGAATGGAAGGAACCTTTCTCAATATAGTTAAGGCCATCTACCACAAGCCAGAGGTAAATATTGTCCTCAATGGAGAAAAACTAAAAGCCTTTCCTCTACATTCTGGCACAAGACAAGGCTGTCCTCTCTCACCACTTCTATTCAACATAGCACTGGAAGTACTTGCTATAGCGATTAGGCAAGAAAAAGATATCAAGGAATCCAGATAGGAAAGGAAGAAGTCAATCTCTCGCTGTTTGCAGATGACATGATACTCTACCTAGAAAACCCTAAAGTCTCTACCAAAAAGCTTCTAGAAACAATAGCCTTATATAGCAAGGTGGCAGGCTACAAAATTAACACACAAAAATCAATGGCCTTTCTATACACCAATAGTAATAAGGAAGAAATAGACATTAAGAAAACAACCTCATTCACAATAGTGCCACACAAACTAAAATATCTTGGAATCAACTTGACTAAAAATGTGAAGGACCTATACAAAGAAAACTATAAAACTCGGCTGCAAGAAATAAGAGAAGACATGCAGAAATGGAAGCACATACCCTGCTCATGGATTGGCAGGATTAACATCACTAAAATGGCAATACTCCCCAAAGCATTGTACAAATTTAATTCGATCCCCCTAAAGATGCCTATGACATTCTTCAAAGAAGTGGATCAGGCACATTTGAAATTCATTTGGAATAATAAACACCCTAGAATAGTTAAAGCAATTATTGGGAAAAAGAATATGGGAGGAATTGCTTTCCCCAAATTTAAACTTTACTACAAAGCAATAGTTATCAAAACAGCATGGTATTGGAATAAAGACAGGCCCTCAGATCAGTGGAATAGGCTTGAATACTCAGAGAATGTTCCCCAGACATACAATCACCTAATTTTTGATAAAGGAGCAAGAAAGCCTCTTCAACAAGTGGTGTTGGCACAACTGGCTAGCCACTTGCAAAACAATTGAACTTAGACCTCCAGCTAACATCATGTATGAAGGTAAAATCCAAATGGATTAAAGACCTCGATATCAGCCCTGAAACCATAAGATAGATAGAACAACATGTAGGTAAAACACTCTAGGACATTGAGACTAAAGGCATCTTCAAAGAGGAAACTGCACTCTCTAAGCAAGTGAAAGCAGAGATTAACAGATGGGAATATATTAAACTGAAGCTTCTGCACCTCAAAAGAAATAGCGCCCAGGATACAAGAGCCCCCCACTGAGTGGGAGAAACTATTCACCCAATACCCATCAGACAAGGGGCTAATATCCAAAATATACAAGGCACTGACAGAACTTTACAAGAAAAAAATATCTAATCCCATCAAAAATCTGGGGAGAAGAAATGGACAGACACTTTGACAAAGAAGAAATACAAATGACCAAAAGACACATGAAAAAATTCTCCACATCACTAATCATCAGGGTGATGCAAATCAAAACACCTATGAGGTACCACCTCACACCACAGAGATTGGCAAACATCACAAAGAATGAGAACAAGCAGTGTTGGCGTGGATGTGGAGAGAAAGGATCTCTTATCCACTGCTGGTGGGAATGCCATCTAGTTCAACTTTTATGGAAAGCAATAGGGTGATTCCTCCAAAAACTGGAAAACGAGTTCCCTACGATCCAGCGTTACCACTCCTACAAATATACACTAGGAACACAAAAATACAATACAAAAATCCCTTCCTTACACCTATATTCATTGCAGCACTATTTACTATTGCAAGACTCTGAGAACAGCTAAGATACCCTTCAGCAGATAAATGGCTAAAGAAACTGTGGTTCATATACACAATGGAATATTATGCAGCTGTCAAGAGAAATGAAGTCATGAAATTTTCTTATACATGGATGTACATGGAATCTATTATGCTGATATAAATAAGTCAGAGGGAGAGAAAGACGCAGAATGGTCTCACTCATCTATGGGTTTTAAGAAAAAATGAAAGACATTCTTGCAATAACAACTTTCAGACACAAAAGGAAAAGAGCTGGAAGTAACAGCTCACGTCATGAAGCTCACCACAAAGAGTGATGAGTTTAGTTAGAGAAATAACTACGTTTTGAACTATCCTAATAATGAAAATGTTCAAGGGAAATAGAAAGCCTGTCTAGAGTACAGGCGGGGGTGGGGTGGGGAAGAGGGAGATTTGGGACATTGGTGATTGGAATGTTGCACTGGTGATGGGTGGTGCTCTTTACATGACTGAAACCCAAACACAATCATGTATGTTATAAAGTTGTTTAAATTAAAAAAGAAGCAGGAAAAAATATATATATAAAACCTAAAAACATTTAAGAAAATTTTCCTCATCAACTTGTTCTTTTGAGAGGCAGGGATTAGTCATATCTAATGATTATCACTTGCTACTTCTATCTGTATTCTTAGGGTTATCTCTATTGGTGCTTGGGTATCAAATCTTGGTCTGCTGCATTAAAGCCTGTGTTTCCACTCTGACCCAAGATAACTTAATTCATATCAATATATATTTACTGAATGAAGTAACTTAAAAATTCACAAATACCTCCTATTAGAACTAAGCAAAATATCAGTGGCAATAGTTCCACAATAGTTGTGGAAGACCTTAACATCCCACTCTTACTATTAGACAAATTAGTCAGAGAGATTATTGGTAAAGATGAAGATATCTGTACGAGGACTTGAAATTATTGGGATCAATAGATAAGTGTTTGACTCTATGTCCACCAAAATGTCTCAAATACATGCTGCGCATGGAACACATTCTAAGTTGGATCACATGCTGGGATGCAATTTGAGTGTTTGTAAGGATAGGAAAAAGGAAATCATACATGTATCTTTATAGACTATGGTGACTATGAGTAGATAATCACAAATAAAATATTACTCACTTTCAGCAAAGATGAAATTTTGCAATTTGCTGCTACAGGGAGAGATCTGAGAGTATGGTACTGAGTGAAATTTGTCAGAGACTAGGAAAACACAGAGTGATCTCTCATATGTTGAATACAAAGAAACTTAGTAAGAAAATAACAAATGCTCAAAGGCAGCAAACTAAAAACTGATCCTTAGTAGAAAATGTACCAAAGGGAGGGGTAGGACGGAAAAATAATGAGAGGAATGGGCAAGCTGGTGGAGGGGGCAGTGCTAGAAGGTTTTATCTACTAAACCCTTCCAATAACAAGTTTTAAATTATGTCTTAATTTTAAAAAATTTAAATAAAGATGGGGCCAGAGAGATAGCATGGAGGTAAGGCTTTTGCCTTGCATGCAGAAGGATGGTGGTTCGAATCCCGGCATCCCATATGGTCCCCTGATCCTTCCAGGAGCGATTTCTGAGCATAGAGCCAGGAGTAACCCCTGAGATGTCAGGTGTGACCCAAAAAACAAATAAATAAATAAATAAAATTTAAATAAAGTCAGATAAAGCTCTAACATTTGGAAATCAAACAATTTAATATAAAATAACTATTGATTCAAAGAGGAAATTTCAGAAGAAGTAAAAGATTCATTGAAATGAATAAGAATAAAGACAAAAACTATGAGAACTTGTGGGACACAGAAAAAGCAGTATTAAGGGAAATTTATAGAAATACAAATTTATACAAATAAAAACAAAAAATACTTGAATAAATAACAGAGCCTCACAACTTGAGAAACTAGACAAATAGTAAATGATTTCCAGAAAAGAAGGAAATAATAAAAATTAGGGCATAAGATGACAAAAATCAAGAACACAATGTGCAGGGTAAATGAGAACAGGAGCTTGCTTTTCGAAACAATAAACAATGTTAACAAACCCTAAATTAACTCTCAAAGAAAAAAATAAAGAAACACTAGATAATGTTGATCATAAATAAAAGGTAATAACTTATAAAAGACACTTTAGAAATACAAAAGGTCATAGGAGGTTACTTCAAGTACCACTAGAGAACTTAGAAGAAATGGATATATTTTTAGAGACATACAAGCTACCATTATTAAACTAGGAGAAAAGTAGAAAACCTGAACAGACCAATCACAAATAAGAAAATTGAATATGTTACTAAAAATCTCTCCATGTAAAAAAGCCCAGGTACAGATCAGTTCACGGTTAAATTCAATCATACCTTCAAAGATGATTTACTAATTATATTCTTCAAGCTCTTTCAAAATATTGAAAAATCAGAATCCTTTCTAACAACTTTAAGGAACCAGTGTTATTCTAATACTAAAATCAAAGCTATTACTAAAATGAAAAATTCAGAGAACACTCCGAATGCCAGGATTTCTTGGTGTGTTTGCCTGGTATGTTGGGGGCTCTGGGCAGGACAGCTAGCCATAGGACCCTGGGCTGACCACTTTGTCCAGGAGAGCATGATTCCCCCCACACCAGGCGGGTCCTCAGGGCCAGGCCTGGTTAATCGGGCCTTGGGGGGAGGGGGTGAGAAATTCCTCCCTAGGCATCCAAAAACTGCAGAGCCTTGGCTGGGCCCAGAACACTCCGAATGCCAGGATCTCTTGGTGTGTTTGCCTGGTATGTTGGGGGCTCTGGGCAGGACAGCTAGCCATAGGACCCCTGGGCTGACCACTTAGTCCAGGGGAACAAGATTCCCCCACACCAGGCGGGTCTTCAGGGCCACGCCTGGTTAATCGGGCCCTGGGGGGAGGGGGTGAGAAATCCTTCCTAGGCATCCAAAAACCACAGAGGCTCGGCTGGGACCAGAACACTCCACATGCCAGGATTTCGTGGGCTTTTGACTGGTATGATGGGGGCTCTGGGCAGGACAGGTAGCCATAGGACCCTGGGCTGACCACTTTGTCCAGGAGAGCATGATTCCCCCCACACCAGGCGGGTCTTCAGGGCCACGCCTGGTTAATCGGGCCTTGGGGGGAGGGGGTGAGAAATTCCTCCCTAGGCATCCAAAAACTGCAGAGCCTTGGCTGGGCCCAGAACACTCCGAATGCCAGGATTTCTTGGTGTGTTTGCCTGGTATGTTGGGGGCTCTGGGCAGGACAGCTAGCCATAGGACCCCTGGGCTGACCACTTAGTCCAGGAGAGCATGATTCCCCCCACACCAGGCGGGTCTTCAGGGCCACGCCTGGTTAATCGGGCCTTGGGGGGAGGGGGTGAGAAATTCCTCCCTAGGCATCCAAAAACTGCAGAGCCTTGGCTGGGCCCAGAACACTCCGAATGCCAGGATTTCTTGGTGTGTTTGCCTGGTATGTTGGGGGCTCTGGGCAGGACAGCTAGCCATAGGACCCTGGGCTGACCACTTTGTCCAGGAGAGCATGATTCCCCCCACACCAGGCGGGTCTTCAGGGCCACGCCTGGTTAATCGGGCCTTGGGGGGAGGGGGTGAGAAATTCCTCCCTAGGCATCCAAAAACTGCAGAGCCTTGGCTGGGCCCAGAACACTCCGAATGCCAGGATTTCTTGGTGTGTTTGCCTGGTATGTTGGGGGCTCTGGGCAGGACAGCTAGCCATAGGACCCTGGGCTGACCACTTTGTCCAGGAGAGCATGATTCCCCCCACACCAGGCGGGTCTTCAGGGCCACGCCTGGTTAATCGGGCCTTGGGGGGAGGGGGTGAGAAATTCCTCCCTAGGCATCCAAAAACTACAGAACCGCGCGGGGGCTTACGCCCCCGCGGGTACTCCATGTATTTCATGTATTCAGAATATCCCTTATTCTTATGTTATGTTTTCCGTACACAGAATGTTTATTTTGTATTCTCCCCTTTCCCACACCCCTACAAAGCTCTTTTTTACTCCTTAACTCTCTAACCCCTTCTCAAACATCACTAATCTAGTTTTCTCTTTTTAACTTCAGTAGTGTAGAATCGTAATCACAGTCCAAAGCTGTGCATTGTGTATGACAACCCCAAACTGTTTCAAGATACATAAAATGGACACGTATTTCTTTAGAATATTTTGTGTTTTTTCTCTGACAGCTATAATTCTTACTAAATGTTGTCTTATACAGTGATGATTCTAACCACTTTTTATCTTCTCTTTTTGAGCTGTTTAACAAGGAATTTTGGTGGAAGAGTTCCCCAGTTTAATGCTTATGATTGAATCATGTCAATGGAATCATTGTAATTGTTCTTATGGCCCCCATACGCGCCAATAACACCATGTGGCATTGCTTCTTATTTGCATAGGCACATTAAAATGGGAAAATAGTATAAATACAAATAAGATCCTATCTAATAGAGATTAGAACACACAAACCTTGTAGTGCAAAGGGACCTTACACCCTGAACATTGACATAACGACCTGGCACAGACGTCAGAAGAAAGGGCATATTCCATTCTCCCCTGAACCAGGAAAGCCATCCACGAAACATCCAGGCTGGTCTATAACATCACTTGGAAGCAATCCTCTACCATGGAAGACCTACACTGCTCAGACTTCGACCTGCTCAAAAGAGACTTCCCTTAACACTGAGAAGACTTAACAACAACAACGACCGGCTTACAGGACAGGGCTCCCTGCATTGCCCTTTGATTGTGAGGTGAAAGGAGAGGATGCTCCACGTCCTGACTTCAATGTAAGATATGCAGATTCCAGGATCTTTAATACAGAAACATGATACCAACAACAGAGACTGTGTGAAAAATAAAAGTGTGTTGGCACTACAGACAATGTATTGGATTGGACGATCTAGCTTGCTTGGAGCCTATACTTGGTCTTGTGCCAGGAAACTTCAGGGGTCTGGTCTCTTTGTACTTAGGCCAAGGTTATTTCTTTCCATGTTCCTCATATTTTGGTGGGCCTATGCAAACAACAATTGCCACTCTAACACCATTCTTACTGTGCTCCTTTAACTCTAATCCTTAAAAAGAACTCACTTAAAATTTGAGGTTAACTTAAGCTAATATGCATGTATATGGAAATGTAAGAAAATACTATGCCTGTAATGTTTAAGGAGTTACGTAAGTTTTATGGCTTTAGATTGCCTTGTGTACTGTTAAGAAATATTATAATGTATTACAATCTGGGGACTTGAGGGACAAAGCAATTGTACATGGATTCTGTCTTATTTATCTTAATGTTCTTTGGCTGAAATTTCAAAGTTAATATATCAGCAAGGGGACTTCTGAGAATTATGTTATGGGTGATTGTCCTTCCACTGTAACTTTACCTTGTCCTCTTACTTTGCACCCTTGTTCTCATAATTAAAAATAAAAATTTAAAAAAAAAAAAAAAAGAAAAATTCATCCCTGGTAAATAATACAAAGATCCTGCACAAAATCTTTGCACATCATATCTACAATATATAAAAGATGTCAAACAACATGATCAAGTGGTACTCATTCCAGGGATGAAAGATGGTTCAACATATACAAACAGATTGATACAATATACCATATGAACCAAAATTAAGTTTAAAATCATGTGATCATATGAATTGATAAATGGGAAGGTTCTGATATTGACTCAATATCTATCCAATATTTGAAGAGGGGAATTCAACAAAGTAGAGATCAAAGAAACATACCTCAAGATAATAAAGGCATTTACAACAAATCCAAACCTAAACTCATATTCAATTGTAAAATTCTGAATTTCCAGTGAGATCAGATACAAAGAAAAGATGCCCACTTTCTCCAGTATTATTAAGCAATTAGGCCAAAAACTAAAAAAACAGATCAAATTGAAAACCAAGAAGTAAAACTATCACTATTTGTAAATAAAATGGAGCAGAATAAAATAAAACAGAAGCCTTAAAGATTCAACTATAAAAAAGAATTTTGGGCAGGCTGGAGCTATAGGGCATTTGCCTTGCACGTGGCCAGAACAGACCCCAGATTCAATTTCTGGCATCCCTGAGCGCCAACTGGTTTGGCCCAAAAACAAAAAAAAAAATTTTAATCAATAAACTAATGCAACAAAGTATCAGGATACAAAAACTAATACATAAAACTTATTTCATTTATGCACATAAATAACAATCAAGAAGAGAAATAAATTTAAAAAAAATTTTTTGTGTTCAAAACACAAAACTTCCTAAGATTCTACTTAACTAAGAAATTGAAAAACCTTGGATCCCCATAGCGTGCACTTCAAAGCATGTGCCATCCTGCCAAGCTGCTGGCTACTGGGACCCACCCACCAGGAAAAGCCCAGAAATGCAAGTCAACAGAGGTGAATTGACCCTGCCCACAAAGGGTGGAGCCAGAAGAGCCAGGCTGCTTCACTCCACTCTACTCTATGCCCCACCTTCGAAAAAGAAGATGGGAAGCATCACTTTCTCCAACTTTAAAATGTATTACAAAGCAATGGTCATTAAAACAACATAATATTGAAATAAAGGCAGACTCAGATCAATGGAATAGACAACTATTAGAGAATGTTCTTTATATACACAATCAATTAATTTTTGATAAAGGGACAAAAAACGTAAATTGGGCCAAGAAAAGCCTCTTTAACAGATGGTTTTGGGAAAATTGGTCTGCCACATGCAAAAAAGTGAACTTGGACCTCCATCTAACACCAGGCACAAGGGTCAAATCAAAATGGATTACAGACCTTGATATCAGACCCCAAACCATAAGGAATATAGAAGAAAACAGGTAAAATACTGCATGATGTTGAGAATAAAGCTCACTTATTATTGATGGAAATGATATCTCTTTAAGTATCTATGAAAAATAGTATGAAGACTTCTAAAGAAATTGAGCTAGAGTTTTCTTGTGAGACAGTATTTCCACTTCCTGGTACCTACTCTCAAGAAGCAGAAATATTGATTGAAAAAGATATATGCACACGTATGTTCATTGAAGTCCTAAGTTTAGTAGTATATTTAAAAATACATTCACGCTCAATAACAGGTGAATTGATAAATAGGTGTGGCATGTATACACAATAGAATACTATGTATCTATAATTATGAAACAATGAAATTTTATGGGGAAAAATTGCAGAGCCAGGAGTAATTCCTGAGACTTGCTGGATGTAGCCCAAAATAAACAAAAAAAAATAAAACAACCAATAAGAATAAATAAAATCTTCCTGTTTGCTGCAACTTGGATTGAACTAGAGCATATCATGCTATGTCAAGTAAGATGGAGAAGAAAAAATACCAGATAATCTCACTTATCTGCAGTCTACAGATCCAAAACAAGGGAATAGAAAATATGAAAGAATAACAAATTTTGGTCTTAGATTTCAAAACTGAGATAATAAAGTAATGAACTAGAAGTAATATAAGGACAATGGGATGGGGGGTGTTCTTGAGTCACTTTGAGGTGATGAAGTACTGTGACTGTAAACATCAAAAACTATACATATTAGCAATACCATTTAATAATGTCATGTTTAAAACAATACTTTAACAAATCATGGTGTCTAAAACCATAGCAATTTTAATTACATTTTTATTTTATTTGATGTACCAGAGATAATACTAGGCGTAGGTCACTTGTCTTGCCTGGAACTAACCCCAGTTTGATTCCTGGCACTACATTTGATGTCCAGCACAAGGTTTAATTCCCTTAACATCACTGGGGTGACTCCTGAGCATTGAGCTAGGGGTCAGCACTGAGCACCACTAGATGTAGCTTCAAAACAAATAAGGACAAGAGCAACAAATTCTGATTTGAAAAAAAGATTTTGAGCAGGAGTTTTAAATAATTTTAATTTAGATCACCATGAATTACAGTTTTACAATATTTTCAAGGATAAGGTTTCAGGTGTTTATTTCAATACTATACCCCCTCACCAGAGTGTTTGTTTCTTTCCACTTTTGTCTCAGGATCACTGCATTCATCAATACCCACCCCACCCCATCCCATGTCTCATTCTCATGGTAAGTTGTGCTTTATAAACCAGTTTTTAGATTCTGTTGCCTTTGGCTATTGTTTACTACATTTCTTTGAATCTAAAGAAATCTTTAATTAATGATCCAATGCCACTGACCAAGCAAAAAGAAGCAGATGACACCAAACTAAGAAGGTTCTGCACCACAAAAGGAATAATGACAAGAATAAAAGGGCAACTCAAAGACTAGGAAAAAATATTCTGACAAGGTGCAATATCCCAGATAAATAAATTACTGAGAAAATGTAATAACACATCAACCCCTCAAAAAATGGGGTGAAGTGGCAGCACAGCTGGTAGGGCATTTGTTTTGCATGTAGCCAAACTGGGTTTGATCCCTGACATCCCATATGGTTTTCTAAACTTGTCAGGAGTACTTTATGAGTGCTAAGCTAAGAGTAATCCCTGATCATCACTAGGCATGTCCCAAAAAACAAACCAAAAAAAAAAAAAGAAAAGAAAAGAAAGAAAAGAATAATGGGAAGTAGAAATGAACAGAAGAAGCTGCCTCAAAAGCTTCAAAGAAAGATAACCAAAAGATGTGTAAAGTAATGCTCTGTATTACTAATCATTAGAGAAAATCAAGTTAAAACAACAATGATATTTTACCTCAGACTAGTCAGCCTGTCATACATCAAAAAGAATGAAACCAACCAGTTCACATATGGAGATGGGGGAAGAAACCCTCATGCACTTTCATAGGAATGTCTACTGATTCAAAGTTTTGAAAAAATATATATAGTAATACATCTCAGAAAACTAAGAATTGAGCTCTCATGTGATCTAGCAATCCTATTTCTTGATCATCTACCCCAAGTGCTTGGTTGTTTGTTTGTTTTGTTTTGTTTTGTTTTGGGGCCACATCTGGTGGTCCTTTGGAGCTCCTGGCTCTGCACTTAAGAATTACTCCTAGGAGGCCCAGGTGACTATATAGGATGCTGGGGATCAAATCCTTGTCAGCATGTGCAAAGAAAAATAACCTTCTCACTCTGCTTTTGCTCCAGCCAAAAACAAAAAAACAAAACGCACACTTGGCAGCAATGGGATTCAAACTCACACCTCCAGAAACTGCACTCTAAATCCAGCACTTTAGACTGCCACATTACTTCAAGTGTTTGTTCATTGCAGCACTATTCTCAACAATCAAAATAGGGAAATAACCCAAGTGTCCAAGAACAAATGACTGGTAAAGAAACTGTCATATATATGTGTGTATATATTTATATGTATATATACATATATATACAATAAACTATTACCAGCTACATGAAAAAACATTATGCAATTTGAGCTACATGGATGGAACTGAAGGACATCATGCTGAGTAAAGTCAAGGCGAGAGATAGATACAGACTGTTCTCTCTTATGTGGGATATAAAAGAATAGATTTTTCATCTTTAATGACATGAGATATGAAATCAAAGTCAAACACCTTTCCCAAAGCCACAAAAACAGCAAGTGGTAAATTCAAACATAAGCCACGTCAGACTTAATCTAGTATATTTGACCCTATAAACCTCCAGTCCAATAGCTCACCTCCTGCACAATAAAAATATAAATTCTATTTCTTCCCAGAAGCAATCATCAGCTTTGGCACCAGTATTTTTCAAAGCTGCTGCTTTTTTATTGGCCCAAGGAATCACAGAGTGACCCTGGCATTTTGTAATACTTTCTTTTGCAGAAGGTCAACCCCATGTAGCAGGCTACATTGGGGGAGGGGGAGCAGAAATACAGTACATGGGCTAAATGAGGCTGACATCTATTTGATACTGAGCTTCACACCGTTCCTGAGCATCACCAAGTGCAGTCCCAGAGGCCTGTGAGCAGCACTAGTGTTGTCCAGGTAATTACCAGGGCAGCAGGGCACAGGCAATACTGCATCTAACTCCTCAGGTTGTCTCATTCAACCACTGGTTCAGTTGGTTGAGAATTTCCCAGAGGGGTCTTTGCACTTTCTGTGTGGTGCTTGAAGACTCACATAATAATAACAATAACGACAGCAACTACTACTACTACTAGAAGCTATTGACTCTTTTACTACTGTTGATCTCTACTGACTAATTAGAACAACTGCAACTGAGTATAACTGCGGTGTGTCTAAAGTTATTGATAAATTAAAGGTAAGAGTGGAGTTTACTGGGGCCGGAGAGATAGCATGGATGTAGGATGTTTGCCTTGCATGCACAAGGACAGTGGTTCAAATCCTGGCATCCCATATGGCCCCCCAAGCCTGCCAGGAGTGATTTCTGAGTGTAGAGCCAGGAGTAACCTCTGAGTGCTGCCGGGTATGACACACAAAAATAATAATAATAAAAATAAATAAATAAATAAATAAAGAGTGGAATTTACTAAATCAACTTGTAGCCCCCATGCAGACAAGCTAGGTGCACCCGTAAACAACTGACTCACTGCAACTGCTTTGGCAATCTGTAAAGACTTTATTCCAGACTCACAGCAGGAAAAAATATGCTTAGAACTTGCCCATAGAGTTTTCCAGGAATGAAATCTATCACACCACTGTAGGGAGAAAGAGAGAAAGGAGTGGGCACAAGAGAAAGAGATTGTTCTGCAATTGTAAATGTATTCTGTCACCAGCCACTGCTGTCAATATTCAAACTTTCCTGGAGGTGTAATAAGATGGTACAGTAATCCCTGCACATAAAACATAGTATAAGTTTATGGGTAAGGGAGGCCTCCTAGGGTAAGGAGAAAATTTGATGCAGTAGGAAACAGTTTCAATGCCAAGAGGTGGAGTGGAAACTTGGTTTAAAGAAATAAGAAATAAAGGCAGAATTTAAAAGAACACACTGCATCTGTCTTCCCTCATGGCCAGCCTTTGTCCCCTAAATATCAGGTGGACTTCGTATGAGATTCCCAGTCTTCTATGCAGTGAAAGTGCATCAAATGAGAAGTAGTGAAAGAGGGAAGATACAGGACAGCATTTAGCAGCTCCTTCCCATTCCGTTCCCTTCTCTAAATCCGTATCTCCATGATAATGAGTTCGGGCCTACTTTTATAGACCCTATGCATTAACCACTAGCTTCTACCTCATGTGCTCTCAAAGGTCATCACTTAAGTACTAAGAGTACTTAAGAGTACTAAGAGTACTTAAGACAGATACAGAAGGATGTATAGAAGGATGATACCAAATAATTACTGATTTCTAAAGCCAGATTTTTCATATTGAGCACAATGTAGTTGTATATGTGTCCTAATCACATACATCTTATGCATGTCTGGGACATAACTTCAAGAAACTTGATATTCACCAATCACACACCAGTAGATAAAAAGCATATTCAGAATGTGCAAGGTTTTCATTACACATCTGTTGATTGAATGCTTTGCCATAGTACTTTGGACTTAATTAGAGATAGCTTGGTTAACTTGATCATGAGTATCTTAGCATCAGGTCCCTTGTTTCATTCTATTCTATGACCTATAATCTAATTTGGGGCTTGACACATAATGTGCATGAAATTTAATGTTGATTGTCATGTGGTATAGTTGTTAGAGTAGGCCTCTACTTTTGAGCAGAAAGATCTGAGCTCAAATACACACTGTGTGACTCTAAGAAAGTTGTTTAAGCAAGTATACAGCCAGTGTTGTAGCAACTCTAAAATGATAGGATTTGTGGGTGGTACTAACTGAAAAAATTCCTGACACATACACTTGTTAACATCATCAGTTTTTTTTTCTTTAAGCCTATAGTATTGTTAACCACGTAGTAGAAGCTATACAATACTTGTTAAATTACTGTATGTAAAAAAATTAATATTCTAGTAGACAGCCCACTAGGAATTCCCAGGTCATGTGACCAGTAGCATAGTATTGGACTGTGGGTGAGCTTAGTACACGGTACTTTGTTAAATAATAGTCTTTCCTCTCTCAGATGTATGTCCATTCTAAAACTCAGAATGAGAAACATGTATAAATAAGGTCTTATTCAGATCAGCTAAGGACTCTAAGAGGAAAAAACTCCCCAGGAATTATGCTGGTCCTTTATTTTTAATAATTTTTATTGTGATCAAAGTGAATTACAATTTTTTACTGTAATATTTAAGGTACATAGTGACAAAGAATTAGGGCCATTTCCACCACCACTGTTGTCCTCCATCCACCCTTGTTCCCAGCATGCATTCCATACCTCCATCCATTGCCCCTTGGATTGCTAGTGTGAGAGGTCTCCTTTGTGTATAGCTTGCTGTAGATTGGTTATCGATTCTGGTGTTGTTGACTTTGAGTTTGGTGCTTAAATCTAATCATTTTTTATTTCCACTCAATGTTCATACAACTGCTTGTTCCTAGTACCATCAATTTTTTTCCCTCAAGTTATGAGGGAGAACAAGATTATTCAAATTCTGTGGTTCTGTTGGAAAAAGAAAAGAAAGAAGAAAAAAAGGGAAAAAATGCTGGGGGGAATCCATACAGAAGCTATAAATATCAATTCAGAAGAAGAAAGGAGCCGGAGCTATAGAACAGCAGGTAGGGAGCTTGCCTTGCACACGCTCTACCTGAGTTCTGTCACCGACATCCCACATGGCCCTCTGAGCATGCCAGGAAGGCATCCTGAGCAAAGCTAGGAATAGCCAGCCCCTGAGCATCGCCGGGTGTGGTTAAAAAAAAGGAAGAAAGAAAAGAAAAGAAAAGAAAAGAAGAAGAAAAAAAAAAGAAAAGGAAAAAACAAAACAAAAAAAATCTAGAAACAAAAACAAAATAGTCAATGGCCAAAAACACAGCAGCACCAGCAAAAAAAAAAAAAAAAAAAAAAATCATTCCCAAAACCACAACCACAGGAAAAAAAGGGGAGAAACAAAATAAAGATAGTTTGGTGTGGCCTTTTTTAAGGAGAGACACAAAAACAACACAAAGGGTAAGACCATACAAATATATAGAGGCAGAGTTTAGAGTTTAGAGAAAGAATCTACAAACACAAAATGTTAGAACCTAGAAGCATCAAAAGTTAGAAAAGGCTCTTCTAGAGCCTTCTATATCCTATTAGCTCTAGATCCTAATATCTTGATTTCAAACTTTTGGTCTCCAAAACTGTTAGAACATCTGTCATTTGTTTTATGCTGCCTAGTGATTTGTTTTGGTAGTTTGATAGTTTGGTAGTTCTAAGAAATTGATGGTTTAACATAGATGATATTTGATAGGACAATTTAACTTAAAATTAACAAATAAGTCAAAAAAAAGCAAATAAGCCATATTTCAATATATGCTTTTCTCAAATAGTGTTTATCAAAAGAAAAAAAGAAGCATTTTGGTTCTCTTGTAAAGAGTATGAAAAAACTAATTTGAAGTTGATATGTGCATATGATTTGAGAATTATTTATAATAACCAAAAATGTAAAATATCTATGTTTCCATCAATGGAAAAAGTGTATAAATATAATTATATACAAGCAAATACTACTCTGCTGAATAAAAGATAAATTTAACAAAAATTAGATACTGAAAGAAGATAAAGTGATATGTATAATACCCCTTAAGCAACAATTTGCAAATATAATGTATAAATAAAAAAGAAAGAGAGAGAAGAACCCGTCCCCCCAAGCAGGCAGGAGGGGAGGGAAAATGGGAACATTAGTGGCCAGAAATGTGTACTGGTGAAGGATGTTGAATATTCTATAACTGAAACTCAATCATGAGCAACTTTGTAATTGTGAAAAAAAATCCCAACTGTATTATGCACAACCTTATAACCATGATGTTTAAATAATTTTTAAAAAGATCAATTTTTGTCTTTTTTTAGCAACATAAATAAACCTAAATATATAATGCTTAGAAAATAAGTCAATGAAAAATAAGTAAAATAGTTTAGATTTAAAGAAACAAAATTAATGAAGTGAAAAATAAGCTTTTAGACATAAATCAAAATTATTGGTCACCAGAATGATGTTGTCAAGGAGGATGAGTTAATTAGATAAATTATAAGAAGAAGGATGGAGGCAGAAGCCAGCTGCCCTGTTTGGGACATCAGGCAGGGAAAAGCCACGAATCTGCGCCCGCCCAGTGGAGCCTAACTGTGAGTGCTCCTTGTAAATGTTTCTCTACTGTCCTCTTGCGTGAAACTCTTGGAAGTGGGGCAAAAGAGGCTCCAGAAATCTGCTCTCCCAGACGCCATTTCCAAGGCGGGTCTCGGCGGGCTTTCGCAGAAGCCAGCTGCCCTGCTTGGGACATCAGGCAGGGAAAAGCCACGAATCTGCGCCCGCCCAGTGGAGCCTAACTGTGAGTGCTCCTTGTAAACGTTTCTCTACTGTCCTCTTGCGTGAAACTCTTGGGAGTGGGGCAAAAGAGGCTCCAGCAGAGCACGGCCGCTCCGCTTCGCTACGCGGCCGTGCGCTCTATCTAAGAAAAGAACACCATCGTAACAAGAAGAAAAAATCACACTAAGAACTGAGCTATAACACAGAAGCAAGCATTCCTCTTCGAACTGTCTTCTCCGTTGAATGCTTGGGCCTAAGATTTGATCCAGTGTGAGGCTTCACCCACAGAGGACTCCCCTCCCTTAGAGACAAGTCAGCCCATCCAGAAAGGGCGGAGCAAGAGAAGTGTGCTGCCTACATCATATAGCCAATGAATACCACCACAACACGTAGAAAAACCCAAAATACAAGTGTGACAATGGGGAAACAACGCAGGCCAGCATCAGACATAGAGAATGAAGAGGACAATTCTGATGACCAGATAATGGCCAACCAACTAATCAACCTCTCAGATAAGGACTTTAGACTAGCAAGATGGAATATGTTCAAAGAACTCAAAGAAACCATGAATCGAGTTGAACAGAACACTAATAAGAACCAAGAAAATATGAAGACAGAAATCACAAAATTCCAAACTGAAATAACATATCAATTAACAAGCCTGAAAAAGTCAGTAAACGAAGTGAATGACAAAATGGATAAGCTCTAGGACAGGGTATCATAAGCTGAGAATAGATTTGGTGCTGTGGAAGATGAGATACATAACAATTCCATACAGCAGGAGAGATTGGACAAAAAACTTAAAGCAAATGAGCAGACAACGAAAAAATTAGTCAAAGAATGGGAACAGATGAAAATAGAAGTCTATGATAAGATCAACAGAAACAACTTAAGAATCATTGGAGTCCCAGAGACCCAGGAAGAAAATTCCCAGGAAGAATCAATGGTCAAGAACATCATTAAAGAGAAACTTCCAGAGCTAAAGAATATAGGTGATCAAATCCTACATGCTCGAAGAGTACCAACCAAAAGAGACCCCAGAAAAAACACCCCAAGACACATCCTAGTCACAATGACAAATCCCACAGATAGAGACAGAATTCTGAAAACAGCAAGATCAAAAGGGGAAATCACGTTCAAGCAAGCTTCCCTGAGATTTACAGCAGACCTGTCACCAGAAACACTCAATGCCAGAAAGCAGTGGTGGGATATTGTGACAAGACTGAATGAAATGAATGCTTCACCCAGAATACTATACCCAGCAAAACTCACTTTCCGGTTTGACGGAAGAATACATGGTTTCACAGACAAAAAACAGCTCAGAAACTTCACAGACACAAAACCAGTCTTAAGAGAAAAACTGAAAGACCTAATCTAAGACAAGACTACCCAAAAGACACACCAAATTTTGAAATAAAGATGGCGTTAAATCCCAGGACAAGTCTTTCTCTCAACGTCAATGGACTAAATGCACCAGTTAAGAGACACAGAGTGGCTAAATGGATCAAAAAACTCAACCCAACCTTCTGCTGCCTACAAGAAACGCACCTGAATAGTCAGAACAAACATAGACTCAAAATAAAAGGCTGGAGAAAAATTATCCAAGCAAACAACACCCATAAAAAAGCTGGAGTGGCCATACTAATATCAGATAATGCAAACTTTATACTCAGGAAGGTTGTAAGGGACAAAGATGGACATTTTATATTAATCAAGGGGTATGTAGAGCAGGAAGAAATAACTCTCCTAAACATATATGCACCGAATGAGGGGCCAGCAAAATATTTAATACAACTGTTGACAAATCTGAAAAATAATATCAATAACAACACAATAATTGTGGGGGACCTCAACACGGCTTTGTCAACACTGGATAGGTCAACCAGACTGAAACCCAACAAGAATATACTAGACCTGAGGAGAGAAATGGAAGAAAGAGGCTTAGTGGATATATATAGGACACTCCACCCCCAGAAACCTGGATACACATTCTTCTCCAATGTACATGGGACATTCTCCAGGATAGACTACATGCTGGCACATAAAACATACCTCCATAAGATCAAGAAGATAGAAATTTTGCAGACTGCCTTTGCTGACCACAAGGCTCTGAAATTATTTGTGAACTCCAAAGGGACTCAGAAGAAAAACCTTAACACCTGGAAGTTAAACAGCCTCATACTCAATAACCAGTGGGTCCGAGATTAAATCAAGGAGGAAATCAAAAGGTTCCTGGAAACAAATGACAATCAAGACACAAACTATCAGAACTTATGGAACACAGCAAAAGCAGTACTGAGAGGAAAATTAATAGCTTTGCAAGCACACATCAGGAAGGAAGAAGGAGCTTACCTGAGTAGCCTAATGACACAGCTAATAGAACTAGAAAATGCTCAACAAAAGGACCCAAAAATAGGAAGACAGAAGGAAATAACAAAGTTGAGAGCAGAAATAAATGAAGTGGAAACCCAAAAAACAATCCGAAAGATCAACGAAAGCAGAAGTTGGTTCTTTGAAAAAATAAACAAGATTGATAGACCACTGGCAAACCTAACAAAGAAAGAGAGAGAGAGAAACTTGATAACTCGTATTAGGAATGAAAAAGGAGAGATCACTACTGATATGAGAGAGATTCAAAGGGTAATCAGAAACTACTTTGAGAAACTCTACGCCACTAAAAATGAGAACCTGGAAGAAATGGATAAATTCTTGGACTCTTATAATCTTCCACGGTTGAAGGAAGAGGATGTAGCATATCTAAACACCCCCATCACCATAGATGAAATTAGAATGGTAATCAAAGGTCTGCCGAAAAACAAAAGCCCAGGCCCAGATGGATTCACTAATGAATTCTTTCAAACTTTCCAAGAGGAACTACTACCAATCCTGGCAAGACTCTTTCATGAAATTGAACAAACGGAAACACTTCCAAATAGCTTTTATGAAGCCAACATCACCTTGATACCTAAACCAGACAGAGATGCTACAAAAAAAGAAAATTACAGACCAATATCGCTGATGAATGCAGATGCAAAGATCCTCAACAAAATCCTGGCAAATAGGATTCAATGCCTCATTAAGAAGATCATCCACTATGATCAAGTAGGTTTCATCCCAGGAATGCAAGGCTGGTTTAACATCCGTAAATCTATCAACATCATACACAACATCAACAGCAAGAAAAGTTGAAATCACATGATCATATCAATAGATGCAGAGAAAGCATTTGATAAGGTCCAACACCCATTCTTGATCAAAACTCTCAGTAAGATGGGAATGGAAGGAACCTTTCTCAATCTAGTTGAAGCCATCTACCACAAGCCAACGGCAAATATTATCCTCAATGGAGAAAAACTAAAAGCCTTCCCTCTAAATTCTGGTACAAGACAAGGCTGTCCTCTCTCACCACTCCTATTCAACATAGCACTGGAAGTACTTGCTATAGCGATTAGGCAAGAAAAAGATATCAAGGGAATCCAGATAGGAAAGGAAGAAGTCAAGCTCTCACTGTTTGCAGATGACATGATACTCTACTTAGAAAACCCTAAAGACTCTACCAAAAAGCTTCTAGAAACAATAGACTCATATAGCAAGGTGGCAGGCTACAAAATTAACACACAAAAATCAATGGCCTTTCTATACACCAACAGTAATAAGGAAGAAATGGACATTAAGAAAACAACCCCATTCACAATAGTGCCACACTAACTCAAATATCTTGGAATCAACTTGACTAAAAATGTGAAGGACCTATACAGAGAGAACTATAAAACTCTGCTCCAAGAAATGAGAGGACACGCGGAAATGGAAATGCATACCCTGCTCGTGGATTGGCAGGATTAATATCATCAAAATTGCAATACTCCCCAAGGCATTATACAGATTTAATGCTATCCCTCTAAAGATACCCATGACATTCTTCAAAGAAGTGGATCAGACACTTTTGAAATTCATTTGGAACAATAAACACCCTCGAATAGCCAAAGCAATCATTGGGAAAAAGAGTATGGGAGGAATTACTTTCCCCAACTTTAAACTGTACTACAAAGCAATAGTTATCAAAACAGCATGGTATTGGAATAAGGACAGGCCCTCAGATCAGTGGAATAGGCTTGAATACTCAGAAAATTTTCCCCAGACATACAATCAACTAATTTTTGATAAAGGAGCAGGAAACCCTAAATGGAGCAGGGAAAGCCTCTTCAACAAGTGGTGTTGGCACAATTGGATAGCTGCTTGCAAAAAATTGAACTTAGACCCCCAGCTATCATCATGTACGAAGGTAAAATCCAAATGGATTAAAGACCTCGATATCAGCCCCAAAACCATAAGATATATAGAACAGCACATAGGCAAGACACTCCAGGACATTACAGGCATCTTCAAGGAGGAAACTGCACTCTCCAAGCAAGTGAAACAGAGATTAACAGATGGGAATATATTAAGCTGAAGCTTCTGCACCTCAAAGGAAATAGTGCCCAGGATACAAGAGCCACCCACTGAGTGGGAGAAACTATTCACCCAATACCCATCAGATAAGGGGCTAATCTCCAAAATATACAAGGCACTGACAGAACTTTACAAGAAAAAAACATCTAATCCCATCAAAAAATGGGGAGAAGAAATGAACAGACACTTTGACAAAAAAGAAATACAAATGGCCAAAAGACACATGAAAAAGTGCTCCACATCACTAATCATCAGGGAGATGCAAATCAAAACAACGATGAGATACCACCTCACACCACAGAGAATGGCACACATCACAAAGAATGAGAATAAACAGTCTTGGCGGGGATGTGGAGAGAAAGGAACTCTTATCCACTGCTTGTGGGAATGCCGTCTAGTTCAACCTTTATGGAAAGCGATATGGAGATTCCTCCAAAAACTGGAAATCGAGCTCCCATATGATCCAGCTATACCACTCCTAGGAATATACCCTAAGAACACAAAAATACAGTACAAAAACCCCTTCCTTACACCCATATTCATTGCAGCACTATTTACCATAGCAAGACTCTGGAAACAACCAAGATGCCCTTCAACAGATGAATGGCTAAAGAAACTGTGGTACATATACACAATGGAATATTATGCAGCTGTCAGGAGAGATGAAGTCATGAAATTTTCCTATACATGGATGTACACGGAATCTATTATGCTGAGTGAAATAAGCCAGAGAGAGAGAGAAAAACACAGAATGGTCTCACTCATCTATGGGTTTTAATGAAAAATGAAAGACATTCTTGCAATAATAATTTTTAGACACAAAAGAGAAAAGAGCTGGAAGTTCCAGCTCACCACAGGAAGCTCACCACAAAGAGTGATGAGTTTAACTAGAGAAATAACTACATCCTGAACTTTCCTAATAATGAGAATGTATGAGGGAAATGGAGAGCCTGTTTAGAGTACAGGCAGGGGTTAGGTGGGGAGGAGGGAGACTTGGGACATTGGTGGTGGGAATGTTGCACTGGTGATGGGTGGCGTTCTTTACATGACTGAAACCCAAACACAATCATGTATTTAATCAAGGTGTTTAAATAAAAAAAAAAAAAAAGAAGAAGGATGGAGTTATAGTTCAACAGTAAAGATAATGTACTATAACAGTGGTTCATTTATAACAGTACATACCTAAGATAAATGCAATATTATAAAACTAGGCACTTTAGTAAACATAATAAAAAATAAAACAAAAGTAGTATTTATCTATGTTTATCTATTCTCTCTCACTTTCAGTAAACACACGAGCATTACTGTTGGGTTAAAGTTATGCATATATTCAGCGATATTACATGATCAATTTATTACTACATCAGCTTTATTACATCATCATTTTACATTTTAGTGATTTTGGTGGATTTAGACTGGTATTTTATTGAGATTTTAATTTATTTTAATTGGATTGAATAAATGACCATTTCTGATATAGTGACTCATTCAAATACTTTCTACTGCTGCTTGCTCAATTGGTAATCCTCTTCTGTACAGGTCTGCCCATTTAATAGAAAAACTTGTTTTTTATCACAGACATTCAGTCTCATGCTTTATTTATTTATTTATTTATTTGGTTTTTTGGTCACACCCGGCAGCACTCAGGGGTTCCTCCTGGCTCTAAGTTCAGAAATTGCTCCTGGCCGGCTCGGGGTACTATATGGGATGCCAGGATTCCAACCACCAACCTTCTGCATGCAAGGCAAATGCCTTATCTCCATGCTATCTCTCTGGGCCCTATTTATTTATTTTGGGATTTTGTACCACACTTAAGGTGTTCGGGGATTACGCCTGGCTCTACACTCAGGAATCACTCCTAGTGGTCCTTAGGAAACCATATGGGATGCCAAGGATTGAACCCAGGTCAGCTACTTAGCAAGCATTCAAGGCTACTGCTATATTATCACTGACCCCACAGTTTCATGTTTTCAAAGAAGACACCCCTGTTTGCTTGTTTGTTTGTTTTGAATCATACCCTCAATGCTCAGGGCTGATTCCTGACTTGGAGAAGGTGGTGCATAGTGCTTAAAACACCTCCTTTGTTGTTATACAAACCAAAGCCACAGAAAATAAGATAGCTGAAACTTGAGACTGGAGGTCCATTTGGGCCATAAACTTAAAAAACTGCTGAAAATGAAAATCTGCAAAAGTCAGTGGAAGCATTCCTTAAATCCTAAATCCTTTATTTTCAAGTCTGGAAGCACTCTTCCCTCTTTCTTTTCTCATAAGTAATTGAAATTTAAAATTTAAATTCAGAAAAGCAGCAATGATTTAGGACTCTTAAAACAAAGCTGATTTAGGAGTTCTGAGATACTCTCTCCCATTCCCCCAGTTTATGCGGAACTCCTCCATCAGTGATGGTTATTTTGGTAAGTAGAAGGGAGATTTTTCTATTCAAATCCCACACTTTTTCTGTCTCATTTTTTGTCCTAATAAAGGATATTGATTTTTCTAATTTTCACTTTGTTATTAGCAAAAATATTCCATTAGGTGGTTTAACTTAGACCCGCTTTCTGTCCATACGAATGTTCTCTCTATTAATCACTATAATGAGAAATTAAGTGAGTTCACTGAGGTTAGAATGATATAATTTTCAAGACTGTAGGCTGTGTAAAAACTACTAAAAGTGTAAAAAGTTTTATTAATCAATAGGAAGATCATGGCTCTTTTTGATATTTCAGACTGTGCTTCAGAGCAAAAAAAAGAAAAAAAGAAAAGTAGAAAAATTATCTACAGAATTGATAACACAGACCTTGGGCATTTTTATTAGGTTGAGTTTCTCAAATACCTTTTCTAAATACTCCCTCTGAGCTACTCCAGAACAGAGTCACTCTCAAGAAAACTTAGATGGCTATCAAGAATGACAAATTCTTACCACGTAGGCCTTTTGCTCAATGACAAATCTAAGCTCCTATCCTAGTTTATTGCTAACGTTGGCCATCAAAGATGCTGACAACTAGCTTGTATCCAAACTATATCATAATTGAATGGCAAAGGAAATGCATAAATATTTATAGATGAAAAGGGTCCTATGAGCATTATTTATAAAAGCATTATATTGCTCCTTACTAAATAGTAAATTAAATTAAAGATTAAATAGTAAAAGGTGAGTTCAATGTTTTTTATATTTCTACTTGTATATGTTTTCTTTCTGCATCCCACAAATATATATATGTACTTGTAAGAGAATATGGTACTGATATATATATATATACATTCATATATATACATATATATATACATTCCTTATTTAATTTAAAATATTTTTAAGAGGAAGATCCAGATGGTTGAAAAAGGAAAATCTGTGCTGCATTCTCCTGTGATCATGGAAAAATATACACCAAAGGTTGGATTAAATACAGAATTCTCCTTGAAGCTGCACTGAGCAGGACAGAGGAGAGCCCAGACTTGTTCCCATGAGGGGAACCCTGCTGTCAAGCCATGAAAAGCATACAGGAATACAACGTTTAGAGAGCTAGCCCAACCACATGAACAGTAGGCAACTGTCAGGAATTAGATCTCCATGCACTAAGGCATGAGGATTTTGTTGAAAATGCAGCACTCAACCACAGTTTTACTCTTACAGTACCAGAATGGGAGACCAGAGACTAGATAAGGTAAAGTATTCAGGGTCCAAACCAGTGACAGGTTTTACCTCAGTGATCTCTTACAATCTTCCTGAGCAGAGTCATCTTTGATCTCTCTTTGAAAGAAACATCCTGAGGGCAAATTCTGAGGTCAGTTCCAGTCATCACAAGCTAAGGGCTGAAAAACAGTGGGATTAGTGTCTTTTGCTTAAACCTAGCTAAATAACATATCCACAGAAGGCAAGCTCAAAGAATCTCTAAAGTTGACAGCATGCTGTCAATCTTCCAAAGTGTAGCCAGTCTGAAGGCCCCTTACATGCCATGTATGTTGTCACCTCTAGAAAACATACGTTGTGACTTGATGAGTATTGGGTGCAGTTTCTCCCATTCTGTGGGTGACCTTTGCAGACACTGGAAACCTTAAAAGTTAAAAAAAAAAAACTATGGGACTAGAACAATATTTCAGTGAGTAGTGCATTTGCCTTGCATTCAGTTAACCTGGGTTTAATTCCTGGCATTCCATATGGCCCCCCAAGTCCATCAGGAGTAACCTCAGAGGTAGGAGTAACACCTGAGTAATGTCAAGTATAGCTCCAAGAACAAAATAAAACATAAATAAAATTAAAATCAAGACCTAAATAAATGAGCACCAAAATATATAATACTTAAAATCACATAAACCAAAGATAGAGTAAGAATCCTAAAAGCAACAAGAGAAAGGCATGTTCAAATTTAATGAAATCCCCATAAGACTCATAGCATATTTCCAACTAAAACCACATAGACCAGAATTTTTTAATATTTAATATTATTTAATTAATTAATTAATAATAATTTAATATTTCCAAATTGTTTAATGGGTAAAATCTCCAGTAAAGAATACTCTAGCCAGCTAGGCTATCACTATGGGGTAGTAATTTAAAAAATCTTAAGATAGACAAAGAAATCCATGACTAATAATCATTCTCTAAAATAAATACTAAATGGCTTAGTATTTAACAATTACTCTCATTGATGATCAACTAAAAAACAAGAAATATAAGAATAAAAATATAACCTTACATGAGTAAATGTAACAGACATGTGCAGGGAACTGTCCGGTCTCAAAATGCCAAATGCATATTCTTTTTTTGTTTTTGTTTTTTTTGGGCCACACCCGGCGGTGCTCAGGGGTCACTCCTGGCTGTCTGCTCAGAAATAGCTCCTGGCAGGCACGGGGGACTATATGGGACACCGGGATTTGAACCAACCACCTTTGGTCCTGGATCGGCTGCTTGCAAGGCAAACACCACTGTGCTATCTCTCCGGGCCCCCAAATGCATATTCTTCTCATGAGCAATAAGACAATCTTCAGAACAAATTATGTGCTGGGATATAAGTGTATCTAAATGCAAGAAGATAGAAATTATATTAATTATTTTCTCAAATAAGAATGACTTGAGATCACAAACAACAAAAAATAAACTGAGAAGAATATGGAGACTAAATATATTATTAAACAACCATTAGGTAAAGGAGGAAGTAAAAGAAAAAATAAAAATATTTCTGTAAGTGAATAATTTATGAAGACATGTATTATCAGAACACTTGGGACACAGTGAGAGCAATTTTGGATGTGTGAAAAAAGAATGGAGCTGATGCATTTTCTGATAGTAAACTATACTCTAAAGCTAGAGTAATCAAAACTATGTGTTGCCAGAATAAAATCAGACTCTCAAACCAATGGAATAAAATTGAGAGCCCATAAATAAACCCTCAGTTATATTGACAGTTTACCATAAAAGACCAATCAGGCACATGGAGTGGAGCAATAGTAACTTGGTTATTGCTGCTAGTTAATTATAAGATAAAATGAATCTATAGCCCTATCTCACAAAATATTCTAAAGGTAAGATAAGATGAATAAAAAACCTGAATATACAAGATCTAGTGAGGAAAATATAAGCAGAAATATCATTGCCATTGCTTCAGAGACTCCAAAGATAGAGCACCATTGGGAAAAATATATACATAAGCAAAAATAAACAAATGGAAATACATCAAACTAAAAGTTTTTGCGCTTTGAAAGAAACAACAATTAAAATTAAAAGACAACCTGCTAGGATCATAGATTACAAAAGGATTAAAGAACTTCATGATTTGCATGCACTCAACCCAAATGTTATCCCTTGCACCAGAAATCCTCTGAGCATTACTAGGTACAGCCTTAGAAGTTTCTAGGCACTTACACAGCTCTCATAGACTCATGAAGTGCACAGCCCATGCAATGCAGCATGCTTGAGATGAAAATCGCCAGGAATGGGACCCTTTTCCCCCTAAGAACTGTGTGGGAACCCTCTTCTATAAAAAGATATCCTACTGAATGAGAGCAAATATTCACACACAATATATATGATAACAGATTAGCATCAAAGATATTTTTTTTTATTTTTATTTTGATCATATTGGCTTACATATCTTTCACAGTAGTATTTTAGGTACATATTAACATTGAATCAGGGGAATACCCATCACCAAATTTGTCCTCCCCCCATCCCCGTTCCCTTCCTGCAACCATATCCCCCCCATCACCTCCCCCCACCCCGGTCTGCTAGAGTAGGTGGTCCCCTCTTTGTCTAGCTTACTATTAGTGATCATATATCTGTTTGGTCCTTGTACCCTCCCTTGTTTCCCCCTCTATTTGAGAGGTGGAGCTCGATAATTCGAGTTACATGGTTTTGTTTAAAGGAAAGAAAAGCAATAGAATGGGGTAAAAAATAAGAAAAATAAATAAATAAATAAAATAAGCTGAACATGGCAGAGTCCTTCTAGAGGCTTTCAACCTCAGTTTGAGTGAGGACATGAAAAAGGTAAATGAAACACTACATCAGTACAGAAAGAAATATCAAATTAAATATCCAGTGAGCACTACAGCAATAAAGATAAGCACCACTCAATAGTCTCTGTTCTGAAATCAAACCATGCCAGAGTACAAAAATGAGAGAAAGATAAAATAAAATAAAATAAAATTAGAGACATCAACTTCAATATCTACAACAAAATAAAGACGTCAATAAAAATTGATCAATCAATAAATTTATATGTGGAAAAATTATTATTTTGTGCTTTTTTTTTCTTTTTCTCCCTGCATAAGCACAGTAACTATTGGGGATATTATAGAGGGAATTCCCTTGGCCTAGGAGATACAGGGTTTCTCCACCCCTGAAGTATACTGTCATGGGATTAACTACAGACTCCTTGCATGAACACTTACTCTTCCCTCGGTGCTTTTTTGGTGTATAGAAGACATCTGCTTCGTCATGGATGGTAAAATCGGACCTCTGTATCTAGAGATCTTGGTGTCTGTACAGCTCAAGGAATGGAGCTTATGAGAAGTCTTTCTTTGTGGTTCTAGCAGTTCTGCTTCTTCAGTGTCGTTTTAATCCATCTTCTGTAGTTGGTATTCTTGATCATTACATTGCTCCTATGATGGGATGGAGCCTGGGATAGTCTTTCGTTATGCTTTTGGAAGACCCGTTCAGTTGCGATTGTCTCAGTCAGACCTCTGGAATTGGAGATCTTGTTTGTTGAAGAGATCGTAGACCAAAAAGCTATGCTAGTGCTTTTTGTTGTTGTTGTTGGTGGTGGTGGTAGTGATGGTCCTGGGATGCATACTGTCCAGTCCTGGTTGTAACAACTAGTCATCTGCATATAGCGATCTTGGCTTTTGCACAGATCAAAGAGTGACATGTCTACTGTTTTTGTCTTATCGTTGGATGGTGCGGAAGGACAACTTGCTCTTGGATCAAGTTGTTCCCATTTCTTTGTTGTCAGGTTATCAATTTAGAACTGGCGCTTGTTGGTGTCAGAGCAGCATTATAGATGCCCTGGAGGGGATTTGGTTCCTGGAGTTGTTGTAGAGAACTCTGTCGTTTCTATGTCTGGGATCCAGAAATCAGGGCTGGACGGTCAGTGCTTAATTCCCTGGAGTCTAAGTTGGTTCCACATGATGTACAAAAATGTACATTCAGGGTGGGAGATGCCCCTCTGTTGTAAAAAAGTATAAGTTCTTATCCCTACTACAGTGGTTGGCAACCTTTTTGTTCAACTGAGCCAAATCTCGCCAAAACCACGATTGAAATTTATTTTGAGAGCCACATTTTTTTTGTTTTGGTTTTCGCGTCACATCCGGCAATGCTCAGGGGTTATTTCTGGCTCTATGCTCAGAAATCACCCCCCACCCCCCCCCACCCCCGTGCGCTCGAGGGACCATATGGGATGCCGCAATTCTAACCAGCGATCTTCCAAATGCAAGGCAAATGTCTTACCGCTGTGCTATCTCTTCGCCCCCCCCCCCTTTTTCTTGTTTTTTGGGTCACCCCAGCAGCGCTCAGGGGTTACTCCTGGCTCTATGCTCAGAAATCGCTCCTGGCAAGTTCAGAGGACCACACGAGATGCCAAGATCCAAACCACCGACATTCTATATGAGAGGCAAACGCCTTACCTCCATGCTATCTCTCCGGCCAGAGAGCCATGTTTCAAAACCGAAAATACATAGGATGGTACACTGTTTTTAGTTTCAATAAATTTTTATTGAGAATATTCTGCATGCAAGTATCCACATAGGTCGGGAGGTTAAAAATAACACAACCAATAAAACACGAACTTTAGAATGATATTATTTATCGATAATGTTAAATTCCATAAAATTTGCCTTACAATGTAGAGAAAATTACATCCTGACAATGACTGACAAAGTCACAAACACTAATGTGAACATTGGCCTTGCATTTCCTTGGATAGTTTGAGTAAGTCAGGTTTGTATGTTGTTGTTTCTAATTTTAAGCATGATTCCAGGTTCTCATCGATGAGACGATTTCTCAATTTACTCTTGATAATATTCGTGCTTGAAAATTATTGTTCGCATAAATATGTAGACCCAAACAAGGAAAGAACAGCAAATCTAGCTTTTTTAGTTTAGTATATGAGCCAGGAATACTATTCCAGGTGTTAAAAATCAACATATCTTCCTTCTCCAGGTCTTTCAAAGCAGACCACTTATGCTGTGACTTAAGTTCACATTTGTGTTTCTCCGATCTTTCTAAATTAGCACAAAGACGTTCAAATTTCAAGCTCCACAGTTCTTTGATTTTTAATTCCAGAAATTGCATTTCAAAGTTGCCAATGTCGATATTAAAGGGAGAAAAATTTAATTCTGTTAAAGTGACAACCAGAGGTTGTTTTTTTTTTTAACAAAGGTCAATGTCGCTTTGCTGTTTCTGAAATCCTGAAACCTCTTGAGAAAAGCTTCCCTCATATTTAAAAGTGCTGTTTTAAAATAGGTAATGCTAATATCAGAATTATTTTCTTGGCGATGTTTCAACAGGCTTGGAAGATGAATCAAAGTTTCTCTGTCAAAATCTTGAGCAAAAACAGATAATTTGTTTTCAAATGAAATAACTTCTTCTAACATCGAAAAAATTGTGTTTCCTTTCCCCTATAGTTTATGATTAAGCTGATTTAGATGTGAAGTAACATCCACTATGAAATACAGATTTTTGAATCCACTGATTGTTAATTCTGGATAGTGAACACCCTTTTTGAGGAAAAATGCTTTGATTTCTGATAATAAGTAAGCAAAACGTTTCCTCTTGAAAACCAAAATGTGCTGAAAATTTGAAACCCTACAATATGAAGATGAAACAGGTAAAAGAGAAAAACCTTTTAACAATCTTTAAAAGCAAGGACAATGTTCCAGAGAAAAGTAGTGATTGCACTGAAAGGAAAAAAAAAATCTATTGACACTTTAGTGTGTGCTGCAAGAAACTAAACTAAAATACACACAAAAGGGCCGGAAAGATAGCATGGAGGCAGGGTGTTTGACTTTCATGCAGGACGGTGATTCAAATCCTGGCATCCCATATGGTCCCCTGAGTCCGCCAGGAGCGATTTCTGAGCGTAGAGCTAGGAGTAACCCCTGAGCACAGCCAGGTGTGACCCAAAAACAAAACAAAAAAATATATACACAAACAAAAATGGCACTTCGTTAAAGACATATAATATATCCTAAAGGAACTATGATAGAGTGCCTGAAACATTTTAAAAATAATTTTTATTTAAGCATGTTTGTTACAAAATTATACATACTTGAGTTTCAATCATAGAATGTACACCACCCTTCACCAGTGCACTTTCCCCACCACCAATGCCCCTTGTTTCCTTCCCTTTCACCCTCCTCTGCCTATGTCAGGGGCAGGCATTTTGCTTTTTTCTCTCTATCTCTCTTTTCCTTTATGACACTGAGGTTTGCAAAATTTCCTTTATGACACCTTGTTTTGCAATATTGTTAATTAAAGGGTACCATGCATATCACTTATCCATTTTTAGCATCCAGTTCTTGTCCAGAGTGATATGTTCCAACTATCAATGTCATAATGTATTTCTCTATTCTAACTGAACTCACCACTTTTTTATGGCAAGCTTCCTATCATGGACTAGTCCTCCTGTCCCTCATCCCTATTTTCTCTAGATATTATTACCATATTGCCATTTATTCTTCTTATATGCCACAAATGATTATTCTGTGTCTACACCTCTCCTGACTCATTTCACTCAGAATAATAATCTGATGTGTTGATGTATGTACAGATGATGCACTGTGCATGGCTCAGTGTTTTTATGTAGTCACAGGAAACAAAAGTTGCACACCCGTACATTGTATCCACTCATTGTATGATAGACTGGATTCAAAAACAACTCCCTGCTGAACTAAACTCTGTGACAAATGACACAGTAAAGATAATTATGAAATTCACAATTGTGATCAAATCTAGGCTATTCACCACCCTGGGTGAAAGTATGGATGCCCCCTACTAGCATCTTCTCCATGAAGAAGTGAAGTGGCTGTTCAGGGGAAGGGTGCTCTCTCGCCTTGTTGGCAAGAGGGAAGAAGTAGTGTGCTATCTCTCCAACCTCTGGATTTCTAACTGGATAGGACACTAAAACTCTCTACACCAGACACTTCTATTTGTAAAATTGCTAATAGATAACTCTTTAACATCAGGATTAAATTATAGAAGACAAGGTCAAAAAAAAATCTCTTGCACAAATCCTAGCATATAGACATATAAAAAAAGAGCAATTATTTTATTTGAACTAAAATAATGGACCATCAAATCAGGCTTCTGAGTGAAATATTTAATAAGTGTTAATTGCAACATTTGGAAAGTTTCTAAAGATGAACCACATAAATGTGGCCATTTGGTAAGGATTTAAATTCAGATTTTCTGTTGAGGTCAATTTGTCTTCAATCATTCCAAATTATCAATTTATAAAGGGCTAATTTAGGACCCTCTGTTCTGGGAAATAAGCAGCTCCTCTAGCCATTTTTTTTCTCTGACTTGCTTTTCTCTCTGAAGTATACTCTATTAGTCTTCCTCCCAATAAGCTTTAAAACTGTATGTTTTTTTTCCATCAGATTCAAAAATTTGGCACAGTACTTCCCAGGAAAAAAAGGAACCCACCGCAAAAATTCCCTGTTGGTGTTTTTCAATCTTAATTTGTAGACAGTTCACCTGGGATTCTTGTTAAAGTGCAGTTTCTAATTTAGCAGATCTAAGATTGGGTCTGAGCAGCCGCATTTCCCAGAAACTCCATGAGCCATGAGGTTAGGGGCCTGAAGATCACTTTGTTAAGCAGCAACCAAGCGTACTTCTCAAACATACCCACAAGCCCAAATCACTTAGTGCTTTTAAAATACTGATGCCTTATTTCCACCCTGAGAGTCTGATTTTTTTTAATGTGGGATGCAGCCTGGACTGAGTACTTGTGGTTAGGGGTCATGCATACACAAACATGTTTTATTTAAAGAGTCATGTTTTACAAACTTATTGATAGTTGAGTTTTAGGCATATACTATTACAATACTAATCTCACCACCAGTGTCAATTCCCATCAGCAGTATTCCCATTCTTCATCATCCCCACCCCCTGGCCCTCACTTCACCCCCAGCCCACCACCCTGACAGGCACGTTAAAAAGTTTTGTGGTTGCAGCTTAGATTTCATGTTTTCAGTGTGTTGACTCTGTGCTTTGGATTTATAGCTATACCACTATGTATACACATTTTTTTAGGAAAAATGAAATCACACATTTTGTGAAATACTGCAGATCCTAAGTCTATAAAATATACTGTGATCCCAAGGAATAGGAGAATAAACATTAATAAACATAGCCCGGGTGACTTTCAGTTAGGTCAAATTTGCATCCAAGATAACTGCTACTTATTGAATATTTATTATGCACCAAGTGTTTCTCTATCATTAAGCGTACCATCTGGGGTTGGGATTATCACATCCAGTTCAAATTTGACATACAAACAATTAAGTTATTATCCAAGTTAATGCCACAAGGGAGAGACAAAGGTGGAATTCAAACCAACTCTAACTAATAACAAGGTTTGGCAAAGTGTTTTTCTTTATCAAAGTGTTATTCTTTAACAATTTTATTGTAACATAAAAAATTACCTGTAAATACTTGTCATATACATATAATAAACTATACATGTAACTATTATAAACATTCATTAATTAGCATATTAAAGGGTATTATTTGATAAGTTTGGAAAAAATATTTATCTGTAAAGTCATAGCAATGAAGAAAATTACTCTATCCCTCTCCTCAAGTCTTCCATATTGCCTCTTAGGGTAGTTTTTGTTTTTTTTTTTTTTTGTTCCCTTCCAACTTTTAGGCAACTGCTAATATTTTGTCACTCTATTTTGGGTCTGCATTTTCTACATTCTAACATAAACAGGCTTATGATATTATGTACTTTTTCTAGTTGCTTTCTTTTCCACGTCTTAATTTTAAGATTTTTCCATGTTGTTGATGGCTTACTAATTTTTATTACTGCATAACATTTTGTTGTGTGGCTGTACCACAAAATGTTCATTCATTCACCTGTTGATGAAAAATTTGATTACTTCCCATTTGAGCGTATTATAAAGCAGTTTGGTGCATACATGAAATACTTTTGTGTGAATGTATGTATTCATTTCTCAGATAAATACCAAGTACTAGAACATATTAATTACATTTAGCCTTTAAGGAGGATCATGGGACTGGAACAATAGCACAGTGGAGGACATTTGCCTTGCACATGGCCAACCCAGGACAGACCCAAGTTCGATGCCCAGCATCCCATCTGGTCACCCAAACTTGTCAGGATTGATTTCTGAGCGCAGAGCCAGGAGTAACCCCTGAGCACCGCTAGTGTGACTATCCTCCCCCCCCCCAAAAAAAAAAAAAACTAACTAAAAGGAGCTATCAGGCTGTTTTCAAAGTGACTGGACCATTTTACAATCTCATCAGCAGTATAGGATTGTTTCAGTTCCTGTGCATTCTCACCACCAACACTTGGTATAAAGTAGTCTTTTTTAGTATTATATTTCATAATAACTTTTCATTTTAATTTCTTAGTGACATTGAGCCTCTTTTCATATGTTCATTTCAGTACAAACTTTTATTTTCAACACTGTTCTTTTTCAAACTATTATTTTTAAATACAAACAGCACTCCTCACATTTCCCTTAAATAACTTTTATATATTTATTTTTACTTCATTAATAACAAAATATATACCAATAAAAATCCAGAAAAGCTTTTCTTTTTACTTATAAATTTCATTTGACTATTAAAAAACTAAATTAAATCCAAACAAAATTAAAATTCACATGGAAATAAATAATAATTATAGACAATAATGTTTGCTGACCCTAAATCACCACTTGCAAATTTCCTTATGTTACTCATAGAGAGCCCCTGATACTATACAGACTTCCTTTAGCAAGAGCTCATAATTTATGTGTAAGGTCTGTCTTCATTCTTAATCCTATGACAATCAAAGTAGTTCTTCTTGGCTCCAATACAGTCGTAAACACCAATGCGAATGTGGGCATTGGCATTGCATGGCAATACTTGGTTCTAAGGAGAACCAGATGATTCAGAACTGCTTATATTGTTTTTGTTAGATTTTCATCAAAATGAAAAACACAATACTGAAATACCCTCATAGCAAGGAAGTCATTCCCTAAGGAGAGGGCTATAAATTTCAGGCTTTGACACATACTGCAGTTAGAACAGCTCCATGCCATGGTATGGTATCCTGGGTAATATTGACTTGACCACATACTCCTCTTCTACCCAATTTCCTTTGCTGCTTGCAGTCTCAGGGTGCTAATAGCTCTTCAATAAATTTTATTTCATTATACATTTAGTTTCCCTACACACTGCAACAAAGGCAGAACATCGGACAAGAAAACTGGATGTTCCATAATTACATAGAGAAATTCACAGCACCAAGAATAATATTGATTCTTCCAAATCCAGCTGACAGCCATCATTTATTCCTACATCACGTGACTCCTCTGACATTATTTTTAAGAAAAAACATTCTGGAGAACATACAAACCTGGGACTTTTTTAATAGCTCTTCTTATGATCAAACAGCCAAATGTTTTCCACCCATTTCATTTCCACTAATCCAAAACAGACTGTGCCCTTTTCCTTTTAATTCATGTCTATTTTTCTTAGTTGTCTTTGTCCTCTTCAATAGGAAACACAAAGTCCCAGGCACACAACTGGATATGAGACAATCCAGTTGCCACCCACCACGCAGCTACTGCCCATCTTGTAAAAGCAGGGACCTCTCCTCCTACATTCCCATTGAAAAGACCCCAGTGTTTTTATCATCATGCCAGCCTCAGTATCCTCAGCACATTCATCAATGTTATTAAAAAGGGCACATTTTATTTCCAGGTGGAACTTTTCAGGTAATGCAATTACAGCAAAACCAGGGCATCTGCCATTCCTTGAGCTTTGTGTTTCTTCCCAGACATTATGTTAAAAGTTTGCACGTGTCTCATCTCCGCCAGGTCTCAATAAGACAGACACTAGCTGACTCCCTGCCATCAAGCTACATGGGTGAGTTCACACTTAACTAACTTCCAAGACGTGGACAAGTAACTTCTTTGGGTCAGCGAGATGTTTCATTCCTGAAAGATTTGTAGCCCTTTTTATGGCTCCATATTCACTTTCCACTGTGGCAGTGATGGAGGTTACTGAGATGAAACCTCCGTCGATCTAGATTGCAGAGAGACGAAATGAGAATAACTTCTTAAAAAAACCACCTGCATTTCGGGACCTGCGCGATAACACAGCGGTAGGGCGTTTGCCTTGCATGTGGCTGACCCAGGACAGACCTTGGTTCCATCCCCTGGCGTCCCTATGGTCCCCAATCCAGGAGTGATTTCTGAGTGCATAGCCAAGAGTAACCCCTGAGAGTCACCAGTGTGATGCCAAAAAAAAAAAAAAAAAACACCTGCATTTAATAAAAATAAAAAGAATCTTTTCCTAGGTAGAATCACCACCTAGTACCTAGTTTAAAGGATTATTGTCACAACAGTAATGCTTAGGTCATTTTATCTAGAATAGATATGGTGAGGAAGAACATACTAGTCCATCCTCTAAATAAAAGAAAGCTTTGACTATAAAGTGTTAACTACTAGACTATTCTTAAATATCAGTTTACACTCAATATAGGCTTAAATGTTGCTTTTGTTATCATTTCAAATAACCAATAAAATTATACCCTAACACCAAGGATAGTGTGCTCATCCACTTGAGCTATCTTGCTGTTCAAGAATTCCTATGGTAATATTTCCTTCTTTTTAATTAATGTATGAATGTACCTCAGAATGGTGTCAGAGCAGAAAACAAGAACCTTTGCAAAATGCTAGAAGCTGATGATTTGTGGCCTTAGCCAGGACTTAAAATGCAGGTCACTGTCCATTCACTCTAACAATGAGACAAAAGGGAAAATATAACTGGTCCAGAGGAAGTTTCCAGGAGAAGTGATAACAGATGAATGGAATCAGAATGAATTCAGAATTAGGATGAATAATATCACTCAGAAAGTAAATGACTTTTTGTCACTACTTTGGGGAAATTTTTCTTCACTCTTCAAAACCCTTGGTACCAACTCCACAAGAATTACCCAATTACCTGCTGTGAGAAGTGGCCATTAGTAGTCAGTATGGAATCCTTTAAGTAGTTCAAGTGGCCTCTCTAGAAAGAATCATTTAAAAGTGGACAAGTCACCTACAATGTGGGGAAAAAATTCTATGAGAGCAGAGAATACATAAGGACTTGGAGGATAGGTCTGTACTTTTTGGCAAAAGAATTCTAAGACATTTTGATAGCTGTAATATGGAGTGGCTCTACCATCCATTCAGAGTCCACGCTTTGTATTTCCTCTTAGGTACTCCTTCAGTATCTCTGTCCAGACTCTTCATATTTGTCTGCTACAGCCAAGCAGTCTATGAACTCAGCACAAGGTAGCTAAAAAGCTCTAAGCTTCAGTTTATCCCATCAAAACAAACAGAAATAATACTATTGTAAGGATTAATGTAAAGTACTTAGCAAAGACAGCCACACAGTGAGAGTGCAACAAATGTTCAGTGACTATAATTATGATGTTGATTGCTTCCTTTAAGGAATCTTGTGACTCTATAAATTCACAACCTTTTTCTTGCTAGGTTTTCAAGGGCTCAAGTCCTGCCCATTCCTCATTTATTCAAAGGCATTAAACTAAGTGCCATCATTGCCCTCATAGATTAGTAACAATGATGAATGTAAAGTTGTCCTTCAATATACCATAATTTATAGAATATACCAGAATTTATTGTAATCAGAATAGAATGCTAAGATCCTAAGTGAAGGTGGGTTCCAGTACACCTACCCAAATTAAAATATATTTAAGTGATATTCTCTATCCATCCTGACTCCATCTCCAGGACTTGCAAATATCACTTTATAGGGGGTAGACAATAAAAGCAAAATCCACCCAGCTTTCAATGATATAAAACCTGGCAAGGACTAAAATCTCCCAAAGACAAGAACTAAGGCACTAACTAACAGTAGGAATCTGAGAGGGCATGTATCCATAGTTTTCTTGTTGTATAGTGGAGATATTCATACCAAAGCTCACAAAGATAGAGCCCTAATCTAATATGCATTCCTTTTGGATACTCACAACATAAAGTTGTGTTTGTCAGTCTACCTGTATTTTTGAATTTAAAATTTGTACCCCAGTAAAACCTCTATATGTATTAGCACTATCTTTATTTGGTAAGAAGAGTCTTGCCTCTTGTCCTAAACTAATTATTAATAGCATTTCATTTCACTTTCAAAAGTGTCCCAGTTTGAGTAATAAATTATAGCCATACAAAAGATTTTAGTAAATCTTTTTAAACCAAAATAATTAGGGGTGTGTTGATGCTGAAAATAAATTATAGGGGAAGGCAACTCACTTTCATACCATTCATATTTTAGACTAACAATTACAATGTTCATTCACTGTTATTAAAAATATGCCATTTGCTGTTCTAAAGATTTTTCTCTTTTTATTTCATATACAAGCTTTAGCTTCTCTGTTTGTTTGCTTTTTCTTTTTAACTCGTTTCCTCAGAGGTGGAATTAAAACACAAAACAGGTAAGAAGCCTATGGATCTAAATGAAAGTTTGATGTAGAACAAAGATAAAGTCAGGATTTTCAGCAGGAAGGGGGAAGATTCTAGATGTAAAGGCCAGGTAAAAAAGGTCAAAGAAACTATGATGAACATTAGTTGCTTCAAGGTCATTCAAACTCCTTGGCTAAACCCCTGCAAAAGCTGAATCACTTTTGGGCATTGGACCTTAAGTCAAACATCAAGTGACCAGAAATTAAGTACCAAAAGTCCACTGACTATATTACATTGAAAAACATACTTGACAATAAACATGCATCTAACTTGCCCAGACCCCTAGCTTTTCCTGGTCCTTGCACTTCATCTCCAGAGCTCTCTAATGCAGTCTCATATTAAAAAGGTAGGTATGACTTATAATCTGAGGGTACTTTAAAATAGATTCAAAGTTCTGCAAAATCCTGCTATGACTTGGTTGCTGACAACTAATTCCCACTCCTTTCAGATTGGTCTCTCAGCTATAATGAAATATGGTCAATGGCTCTGAGCACTGGGAGATGGATTCTAATCAAACTTTCTTACATTATTCACATTTTCAGTGCCATGCACAGCAATCTCATTTCTAACATTATGATTAATCTAATCCCTCTAGATTTTCACAACTAATCACATCTTCATAAAGTTTAATTTAATGTAATTTAACGTAACACTGCCCTCTTGTGCCTCACTACACAAGGGGCCCTTTTGGGGAAAGATTTATTTTTAATTAAAAGTAAACTGTAGCATTTCAATGCCTTATTGAACATTATGCTGATAAAAAAAAAAGGTGGGGGCTTGTTACTTTATCTCTCTTCATCATTCATCCCAGTCTTTTGTTGCATTGGTTTCCATTGTTTATAACTACTAGCCAAGAATATTAGCTAATTCTAAAAGCAGCTTTATTATATATCCACATATGAAGTAGCATATGACAGAAATAGCAAACAATAAATACAAGCTGTCAAGGAATGAGGCAAGCAAGAGAAACTGAGTAAGAAATCAGGAAATGAAAAAGAAAGTTATTAAATAGGCTTGCCACAGCTGGCTTAGTGATTTGAATAGACCTGGTTAATGGAAAAAACAATCATAGAAAGTCCTTTAATTGCTTTTCTATTCAGTTCCTTTCCACATCTCCATGTTTCCAGAGATTAATTAGGAGTTCCAATCATGACCTAAAACTAAACTCAATAAGACAGATCAGAGAATTTAAAAAAAAAATGGAAGTAAATTCTGGGACCTTCTAAGCAACATGTCTCAAAAAATTGAACATGAGTAGTTCAGGTGTGAAAAAAACTTATCCATGAGAAAGAAGTAAAAAATTGTAGAAACCTAACATCAAATAATAATAAATAATCACTTTTGATTCTAATTCCAACTTCAAAATTGGGCTTTAATATTGTTCTCTGGAATAATATTAAGTCAACACTTGGTCAGAACTTGGTACTCAGCACTATTTTTATGTAAATAATAGATTGGAAAATGAATCTTGAATATACTAAAAATCATCAAAGCAGAAAAGATATGGTCAATCTGATCAATGATACAAGGTGATTTAGACAGGGCTATAAACAATATCCCTGGAGATGCACTCTTTATTTTTCAAGGAAGAGCTTCTGAACTGTTTTATTTCAATATGATTTATGAAATCTTGATTATCTTCAGAAGATGGGTGCTACAGCCAATCACCTCCCAGTATATGAAATCCTTGGCACCATGAGGTATCTGGGAAAATAGTCTATGTTTCTCCTTGTCACTTCTTTTTCATTACCTCCTAAAGTATACTTTGCCTTCTGACATTTTTAACAAGTCCTGAAGTTTTGGTATTGCTTAAGGCTCGACACATTCCCAAAGTCCTGAACTTTAAGAAATCCCCTTTCTCTTTTCCATTTTTGAATTTTTGTTTATAGATTTAAGTATTGTGTGCCCCTTTCTGGTCAATGGTTTCATACAAAATCCCAAATACTTCCATGCTTAAGTGCTCTGAAAGGTTATGATGGGGTCATTTGATTTAGTTTCGCAATTGGAAACAGATTTCCCTGAGAAACCTGCTTTTTCCTGAGGAAGGTGAACCTGAATAGAAAGTAGGGAGAAGAATCATTTCCAACAGGAGGAAAACTAGGAGTGAAAATCAGAATGAAAAACGCAACTCCCTATATTGGGAGAAATAATGTTAAAAGGAAATAAACACAGGGGACACAATGTTAGAAGGTAAGAGTATAATATTTTATACCATTTTTTCTGGAGAGACTGAGAGGTCTTATGATTATTATACTATCAGATTCCTCCTTTTTTGACCCTTTTATCTCCTTTATTGAAGCATATAAAATTATATAAACAGCAATTCTCTCCACTAATCAAAACTATATTTCAGGCCAGAAGAATAGGGGACTTGCCATACATGTGGCTGACCTGGGTTCAATCTCTAGCCTCCCATATGTTCACCAAAGCACTGCCAGGAGTGGTTTCTGAATGTAAAGCTAGAAGTAATTCTTGTATAATGTTGGATGTGATACAAAAACTGAAAAACAAAACCAAAAACAAAAACCTATATCTCACACAGGTCAAGAATTTCAGTCACATGAGAAGTGATTTCAGAGTTTGCTGAGTTATAATAGTTTATAAAGTATGGTAGAGTCCAGAGTCTATGTTCTCTGTGGAGTGCCTGATTTCAAATCCAAGACTTACAATGACCTTCAATTTCCTCATCAGTGAAAATATTAATAGTATATCCATACAGTACTTAGTAAAGTGAACTGTTTGATATGATGCCAAGAATGTCACAGAGCAAGGCCTCAGCTACTAGATGTACTTTACCTAGAAGTGAAACTGTTAAGTTCAAAGAATAAAAGTAGAGCCAGAGAGATAGCACAGTGGGTAAGGTATTTACCTTGCATGCTGCTGACCCGGGTTCAATCCCTGGCATCCCATATGATCCTGAGAACACTACCAGGTATAGCTCAAAAATCAAACAAACAAACAAAGCAGGATTCAGGGAATATTGATATGGTTTTGTAAATCTTGGAGTAATGTGCAGATCACAACTTGGCATATTGAATTCCTAGGTTTTTTATAAACTGCCCTTAACTAAAATGACATTTATTTTGAAATCTGTATTTGCTCTGCAAATTCAAAATTTTTTTATTGCAAGCAGAAAATGTTACGTTACATTTTCTGGACCATTTTGACACTCTCTGTCTCTTAACTAGTGCATTTAATCCATTACCTTTAAGAGAGATTATTGTCATGGGGTTTTGTGCCATATTTTTGTAAAACTTTAGTATGTTTGTGAGACCTGTTTTCTTTAAAGCAGACCCTTCAGTCTTTTCATATGTAAAGTTCCTTAGTTATTGTTTATCTGTGTAGCTGTGTTTCCTTCCTTCAAACCAAATGAAAGTCAGGCTGGGTGAAGTTTGCTTGGTGAAGCTGTCATTTCATTGAGGTTTTTTTTTCCCACTATATTCCATCACTGCCTTCAGGCCTAGAAGGTTGCTTGTGATAAATTTATTGTAACTCTTAAAGATGCTTCTTTTTATGTAATATCCCTTTTATATTGCTGCTTTCAATATTATATCCCTATTTGGGTGTTTCATCGTTGTGACTAGATGTACCTTGCCGTGATTTTATTTGGGTCTCTTTTAGTTGGTACTCTTTCAGGCATCCAGAGTGTGTTTGCAAATACTCTTCAGTTAAGGGAACTTCTCAACATTGATACCTTTGACTGTTCATATGAGGATATTAGATTCTAAACATGTGGAAGAAATGATCATTTTCATTTCTGTGCTGGTTGTTAGGACTTTTGAGAAAGGAGAGTGCATTGCTCAGCTTTTTTACTCCCCTTTGTAATGCCTAGCCATTCTGATCATCCTTGGATTAGAGACTTTGTAACACCAACCCCCACACCTCCACTGATCCCCTGATGGTCTTTATCTTACTTTAACTTACATAAGCAATCTATAGGACCAAGATCTACATAATCAGTGGGGTGTTGAATATCATATCCCTTGTTCAGCCCTCTTCCTGGCCACTAGTTCAGAGGCTTCATCTTTTTTATTGAGACCACTGTGATTTAGCATCTCTCAACCCTCCACATTCAGTGGAAATCTCATGTTCTTCTGTGAATGATGCAGTGACCCCTCAATATTACAAAAATTAAAGGTGCTAATAGACTTGGTAGAGGAACAGCTTAAACTGAAACATATTGAACCTCATTTTCAGAATGGAACTCTCCTATTTTTGTTATACAAAAAAGTAAGGTAAACCTAGTTAAACCCTAAACAAAGATGTTCCCCCAACTTCCTCTTCCTGGTAACCTCTTCCTTAGATATGTAAAAGCCCACCAAAGAGTACTTTTGGCAGAGTGTTAAATGGAGGTCCAAGTTCACTTTTTACATGTGGCTGACCAGTTGTCCCAACACCACTTGTGGACTGAGGCTTTCCTTGCTCCATTTTGTGTCTCTTGCCCATTTCTCAAAAAATCAACTTTTATTTCTCTTGAGCTTCTTTCTCAAGGTATGGGGAATTGTTTTGAATAAAAAAGGCAGTGCTAGCTTTTTGGGGCAGTAAAGAAACCTTCTGGCAGAGAGAGGCCATGAAAGAAAAAACAGACTGAAATCTATAACTCTTTCCTGACTGGCTTGGTACTATTTCTTCACTGCTACTCTGCTTCTTCAGACCCATCCACTTAAAGAGTTAGAAACACAGTTGCCTGGGCAGTCTCACCACTCGTGAATATTTTTAATACTGTGATTTAAAAAATAGTTTTATTAATAAGTAAAATTCTGTAATTTTCAGTTAATAATTTATTTTTTAAATATATTTTTATTTTAATCATAGTGGCTTACATATTGTTCACAGTAATATTCCAAGTACATATTAACATTGAATCAGGGGAATTCCCATCACCGAATTGTCCTCCCTCTACCTCCGTTCCCATCCTGCCTCCCATATCCTACACCATCACCCCAGGGAGAGCTAGAATGAGTGGTTCCCTCTGTGTCTAGTTTACTACTTAGTGATCTTATAGCTGTTTGGTCTTGGTACCTCCATTACTTCCCCCTCTAATTGGGAGGTGGGACTAGATAGTTCAAGTTATGTGGTTTTATTTGAGGAAGAGATAAGTAATAAAATGGGGTAAAAATCAACTACACCAACAATGGGTAGAGTCCTTCTAGAGGCTCTCATCCTCAGTTTGAGAGATGAAGGGGAAAAAAGAGGTGAAACACCACAACCATTCAAAAAGAAGTATTAAATAAGATATTCAGTGAGCACTGCAGCAATAAAGATATGCACCACATTTTGCCATGGTCTTGAGATAAAAAAAAAAACATGACAGAGTGCAAAAAGGAAGAAGAGAAAAGAAGAAAAAGTAAATATATAAATAAAAAAATATTCAACCCAAAACAAAGAAATCAACAAAAACTAAATAAAAGAAGAAAAAAGATTTTTTTTGTTTTTTTGTTTCTTTCTTTCTTTTTTCCCTTCTGCATAGGCACAGAAAATATTGGGGTCATTCGAAAAGGGAATCCCCTTGGCCTAAGAGATACAGAGTTTCTCCACCCTTGGAATATATTTTCATGGGATTATCTATAGACTCCTTTCAAGTTCATTTACTCTCCCCTTGGTGCTTTTGTGGTGTATGGGAGACTTTTGCTCCAATCTGGATGATAAAATCAGACCTCTATATCTAGAGATCTCAGTCACTGCACAGGTCAAGGAATGAAACTTATGATGAAGTCTTTCTTTGTAATTTTAGGAGTTCTGTTTCCTCAGTGTCATTTTAATCTGTCTTCTGTGTTTGGTGGTCTTGACCCTTGTGCTGAACCACGAATGAAGTCTGGAATATCGTCTTTCTTTATGTTTCCAGAATAGTCATTCAGTTGCAATTGCCTCAGTCAGGTCTCTGAAATTCGAGATCACTCATGGATATTTTTTAAATGAATGTATTTTTTATTTAAACACCCTGGTTACTAGGTTGTTCATAATACGTTTTTTTTCCCACAAGGAAATGGAGACATACCCTATTTATGAATTGAGAGGATTAACATTATTAAAGAGGCAATTTTCCCCAAAGCATTATACAAATTTTATGCAGTCCCTTTAAAGATTCCCATGACATTCTTCAAAGAAGTGGATGAAACACTCCTAATATTCATTTGGAATAATAACACCTTTACTAAGACACATCATTGATTTCTGTTTGTTTGCTTGGATTTGTAATTGAGAAGATAGGAACCACACCAGATTTGCTCAAACTTGATACACAAGTATCACTGAAATCTTATTCCTGGTTTGCTGTAGCATGTTATTAATAAAATGCTAGTGTCTTCCCCAAATTCATGTTGAAATCTAATCACAATATAAGGACATTTTGAGGTTGAGGGCTTTGGAACATGAATTAAATGATGAAGAGGTAATCATATTTTGTCTTAATGTACTTGTAAGAGCAAACCAGAAGCCTAGCCCTCTTTCTCAGTAAGTAGTCTGCAGCTTACAAAAGGAACCTCAACAGAACCCAGTCTTGTTGACATCTTTATTCTGCGTTTCTGATCTGTGAGACAGATCTGTGAGACAATACTCTAGGAAGATAGTCATTTTGATCATTTTGATTCTTTCATGTGCTTAGAACAATTTTACATTTCTTAAAATCCTCTACTATTTCTTTAATAAATGACTTGTAGTTTTCTAGGTCTTTCACCTCTTTTGCTAATTAATTCCTAGGTACTAGAACCTTCTTAAGTAAATATAGTCTTCAGAACTATAAAATAATGACTTTTTAAATAAATTTTCTTTCAATTAGATTTTCTTTCAAATTTTACCTTTTGCTCTTGATTCAGAATCCCCATTAGGAGAAGACCCTTTGAGTGTTGCTCTTCTCCTTACTTATCCATCTCTGGATAAAAGGATATGTGTTTGATTTTCTTCCACTGAAAGTGTCTGTCTTTCTTTCTGGTCATTCCACTGTTCCACCAGCACTGATATTTTAGTGAACAAAATCCATAGGCTTCCAGATCTTTCTTGGTACTTCAGCTAATTTTCCTACTAAAATAGGATCTGATGGGATAGTCAAACACAGATAGATAGAGAAGAAATAAAATTAAATACTAGATAATAAATAAATATAAACTTATTGCACTATGGATATATATGACTATATTCTCCTTATGATATTTTTATTTACAAAGGGAAACAATTTCTCAGAACCCAACAGATTTTTCTGAAAAGTTTCTTTCTAATTTCCATCCCACAATTAGAACTCATCACTTCATTTTTTAATAATCCTATCATGTGCCTACTGTCTTTGATATATTGAAATACCAGAGAATAAGAGCTAGTAAATGAGACTTGAACCAGATAGTTTGGATTAATTCATAGTTCAAAATTTTTCTGAAAATTTAACCTTGATCAGATAACTTCACTATGCCTCTCTCTATATATAAGGCAACAATAATAGTGCTGACTTTATTGGGCAGTAGTTAATATTAATAAAGAAGATTCTATTATCTAACATGAGTAGGAAACTACCTGGAACAAAGTCTGTTATCATTAAATATATGACTAGCTATCTATGTCTGATTCAGTTTTTTCTTAAATTATTAGAGGTAAAGCACAAAATTTATCTTTTTATCCCCAGTGGAAAGCACAAAATTATGCTCATTTTGTTCTAATTAACTGAACTAATAAATGAACTAGAAAGAAATAGTAATTCAGTGAAATTCCATGGCTAACAAACAAATACTTGTAAATTATCTGACAAAAGTCTTAGCTAGAGTGTTGTATTCTTTGGGTCATACATCATAACTCAAGACAAATTTGGTTTCATTTTTTTTCTCTATTAGAAAGCTTTCTGATGTCTATTCTGCCTCCACTCCTGACCAGATAAAAATATCCTACCTCTGGGGCCAGAGTGATAACACAGTGGGTAGGGTATTTGCCTTAAACATAGCTGACCAGGTTCGATCGCTGGCATCCTATATAATTCCCTGAGCACCACCAGGAGTGACCCTAAATGAAGAAGAGTCAGGAGTAACCCTTGAGTGCCACTGGGTATGGCGGAAAAACAACAACAGCAAATGTCCTGCCTATCACACCACAAGGAAATGGTTGCCCAAATTAATTTGCTACTAAAAATATGGATTGGGGATTTTATTTTAAGAAAAGGTGTCATACATTGTTAAATAATAATATCTAGTTGTAAATTGCATTACAGAACTCCCACTCTATAGTAAAATATACAGTTTACTATAACATGTCTGTACTTTTTACCTGCACATAGCATTAAAAATAAATCCTATAGCAGTCAAAACAAATTGATTTATTTTATGATAATTCTAATTGCCATTCATTTATTTAAGTTTTATTGGAGTTATTAATATGACATAAATTTGTTATAAGCTTGCCATGGAGGCAGGCTAAGGAGTGGAATGAAACATTGGTGGTAGAATTGGTACTAGAATATTGTCTGACTGAAAAAACTCTATTATGAACAACTTTATAAATTGCCATGTCGTAAGGAAATTCTTTTTCTAAAAATAAGCTCTGCTCAGGCCCACTCCAAACCATTATTATTCGGAATCTCGACTAAAAGTGAAAAGTGAAAGGAAAGTATCAGTATTCCTTAAAAGTTCCCCAAGGTGGGGCCCGGAGAGATAGGACAGCGGTGTTTGCCTTGCAAGTAGCCGATCCAGGACCTAAGGTGGTTGGTTCGAATCCCGGTGTCCCATATGGTCCCCCGTGCCTGCCAGGAGCTATTTCTGAGCAGATAGCTAGGAGTAACTCTGAGCGCCGCCAGGTGTGGCCAAAAAAACAAAAGCAAACAAAAAATAAACACAAAACAAAAGTTCCCCAAGGTGATTTTCCTAAGGTTACAAACTTATGCTTTTAGATGCTATCTCTACCTGTTGATATTGTTGGTGTTTAATTTTCCTCTCTTAGCTTACCATTTTTATTCTTCTTCACAGCATACACTATTTTGTGGTGAGAAAAAATAATCCCATATACAAAGTGAAGTTGGAAAAGAATGAATGCAATGTTTAATGGCTAGCCCCATACTAGAAGACAGAAAGCTATAACACCTGCATGCTGCAGGCTTTAAATTACAATTCCACAGGAGCCCTTAGACAGACTCAGGGCACAGGCACACCATTGTTCTACAGATCAATGCCTACAAATAAAGATAATTAAATGATAAGCTGAGCACTTCTAAAACACTAGACTCACTTTTCAAGTTTATTAACCTTCTTTTTCGTTAAAGCCCATTGCTAAATGCCATCAGACTGTCAACAAAAGAAGATACTATCTACACTGGGGTTCCCTGAGAGTCACCAACTCTAAACTGAATGATCCTGAAGCTCAGAGAAAGGAGAATTCCTGAGCACTGTAGGGTATTGCCTCAAAATAAAAATAAACATACAATAGTACACATGGCATCTAAGTGTACCATCTATGTACACGTATTAATCAAGATAACAAGCTTAATATATGTTCTGCGTCTCTACCTTGATGAAGTTCCAGTCTAGAAACACAAGAAAATATATTAAAATCAGGACATTTGGGGAGAAAATATCAATAAAGTATTAATGATGAACTTAATGTTATTGCATCTATCTGGGTGTTCCATAAAGGAATTACTAGTATATAGAAGACAATAAAATACAGATTAACTTTATAAAATCTTAATAAGGTATACATAAATTTTTTCATCATGACTTATTTCAAATCACTTTTTGAGCGGTCACATTTGATGGTGCGCAGGGGTTACTCTTGGCTCTATGCTCAGAAATTATTCCTGGTAAGCTTAGGAAACCATATGGGATGCTGGGATTTAACCCAGGTTGGCTGCATACAAGGCAAATACCCTACCTGCTGTGCTATGTTTTTACCCCTGCCAAATCACTTTTTTGTTTGTTTTGTTTTGTTTTGTTTTTTGGGTCACACCCGGCAGCACTTAAGGGTTACTCCTAGTTCTACACACAGAAATCACTCCTGGCAGGCTCGGGGGACCATATGAGATGCTGGGATTCGAACCACCGACCTTCTGTATGCAAGGCAAACACCCTACCTCTGTGCTATCTCTCTGGCCCCCCAAATCACTTTTCTATCATTTTGTAATAATCAAGATTTTCAAATATTATGGTCTATTAATACTAATTATAAAAGATTAAAAAGAAATATAAATTATATTCAAAGTGTGAAAAATTTGACAATATTTTTATTCTAGATTTAAAATAAACATAACAATTAAAATATTTGATTTAAAATATGCTAAATGCTTATCGTATTTGTTTACTTTTCATGATTTGTTTATATAATTTAAAATATTTTAAATATTATGTTGTTCTAAAATATTTTGAGTTTTCTATTAAAACCAAAAGACAAAATTTAATCAAATTAATGAGTATCCAAATTTTCCATTAACTGTTGCAGTCAATATTTAATTTCCCGGGGCCAGTGAGGTGGCGCTAGAGGTAAGGTGTCTGCCTTGCAAGCACTAGCCAAGGAAGGACCGCGGTTCGATCCCCCAGCATCCCATATGGTCCCCCCAAGCCAGGGGCAATTTCTGAGCGCTTAGCCAGGAGTAACTCCTGAGCATCAAATGGGTGTGGCCCGAAAAACCAAAAAAAAAAATTGAATTTTCCAACATTTAGTAAATTTTATTAAATATCTGCATAAAAACAAAAATCACAATTTGAATGTTTAGAAATCAAGAATTCAAAGAATTGATGTCATTTCATGCAAGTTAGTTTTGTTCCCCAGTGTGTACCACTTATAAATAAAACTAACACTATAAATTATTCCTTATCTGGCAAAACCATTACAAACCAAGAGCTCAGTCTAAAGTAACCTTAAAAACACATTCTTGTTATACAAAAATTATTTTTATAAATTTACTTTGTTCATAAGAACATTTCAGATTGTTAAGTAATGATTCTTTTCTCCTTACTCAGTATTTTTTAAACCTTCTGTAATCGCAGTAATACCATTCTCTGATGTCAGCAGCAGTTCAAACCATAAATCTCCAAGACATTCAGATAAGTCAGTATTTCTTTAAATCTTGTGCAAGAGACATTGTGAAGGAGTTCTCTGGGGCCAAATATGTATTAGACATGAAAGTGAATGTTTAGAATTATAGTCTATTTAGGCTAGAGCAGTGGTCAGCAACCTGCGGCTGGCGAGCCACATATGGCTTTTTACACTTTTAATTTGGCTCTTCTGTGTGCCGGGTGGCCGCTCCAGGAGTCAGGACTCTGCTCCGAGCCTCTGCCAGTGCGCGCCCTGTGTGCAGATCCGGCTGCCGGCTCCAAGAGTGTAAGATGATATCCAGTATCAACCCTAAACAAAGATGTTTCCCCAACGTCATCCTTTCTTAAACCTCTTCCTTTGATATGGATATCTACTTTTGGCTCTCTCTCTTGACCTGAAGCCTCCTGATATTGGGAATTGGTTTTAATAAAGAAAGAGGTGTTCCAGCTTTTTGGGCTCCAGGCAGTGTATAAGGTAAAAGGCCATGGACTCCATGATCATCCTTTCCTGGCTAGCTTGATTTATTATTTCTTTCCTGCCACCTTGCTTCTTCAGACCTGGTTGGGTGGGGTTTAGAAATACAGTACCTGAAGTGATCTTAAAACACATATTTTATTTTGGACAAGAGTGGGCATCTTCCATGAAGGGATTCTCAACCCAGAGTTTTCTTTTCCATGGATTCTCATGTTCAGAGTACTCATGATTAAAGTTGTGAGCTAATGCCCTTAAATGCTGTTTTTCATATTGATTATGACTTTCTGCATAATATAAGTGCCAAACAAACATTTTTTGCAAGAGTGGGAACATTTCAATATCTCCTTCTCAGACACAGCTTTCCCAGAATCAGCTTCTTTTTTGAACACATCCATCTTATGTCTCACTGTAAAAATTACTTGTGAAACTCCCCTGCAGAGAAATATTAAATTCATAGAGAAAATGAACAATGTCTGCCAAATACACAAGATTAGCTATTCCTTGTCCAACTGAGGCTGTACAAAGTCAAAGTTCTGCTCTCACAGAAAGTGCACTACTCCTTCCCTCTTGCCAACAAGGCAAGATAGCACCCTTCCCCTGAACAGCCACTTCACTTCTTCATGGGGAAGATGCTAGTAGTGGGCATCCATACTCTCACCCAGGGTGGTGAATAGCCTGGATTTGATTACAATTGTGAATTTCACAAATTATATTTACTGTGTCATCTGTCACAGAGTTTAGTTCAGCAGGGAGTTTTGTTGAATCCAGTTTATCATACAATGAGTGGATACAATGTACGGGTGTGCAACTTCTGTTTCTTGTGACTACAAAAAAAAAATAACACTGTGCCATGCACAGTGTATCATTTGTACATACATTAACACATCAGATTATTATTCTGAGTGAAATGAGTCAGAAGGAGAGGTGTAGACACAGAATAATCATTTGTGGCATATAAGAATAATAAATGGCAATATGGTAATAATATCTAGAGAAAATAGGAATGAGGGATAGGAGGACTAGTCCATGATAGGAAGCTTGCCATAAAAAAGTGGTGAGTTCAGTTAGAATAGAGAAAGGTACATTATGACATTGATAGTTGGAACATATCACTCTGGACAAGAACTGGATGCTGAAAATGGATAAGTGACATGCGTGGTACCCTTTAATTAACAATATTGCAAACAACGGTGTCATAAAGGAAATTTTGCAAACCTCAGTATCATAAAGGAAAAGAGAGATAGAGAGAAAAAAGCAAAATGCCTGCCCTTTACATAGGCAGAGGAGGGTGAAGGGGAAGGAAACAAGGGACATTGGTGGTGGGGAAAGTGCACTGGTGAAGGGTGGTGTACATTCTATGATTGAAACTCAAGTATGAATAATTTTGTAACAAATATGCTTGAATAAAAAAGTATTTTTAAAATGTTTCAGGCATTCTATCATAATTTCTTTATGATATATCATATGCCTTTCACAAAGTGCCGTTTTTGTTTTTGTGTGTATTTTAGTTTGGTTTCTTGCAGCACACACTAAAGTGTCAATAGATTTTTTTCCTTTCAGTGAAATCACTACTTTTCTCTGGAACACTGTCCTTGCTTTTAAAGACTGTTAAAAGGTTTTTCTCTTTTACCTGTTTCATCTCCATATTGTAGGGTTTCAAATTTTTAGCACATTTTGGTTATCAAGAGGAAACGTTTTGAAACGTTTTGCTTACTTATTATCAGAAATCAAAGCATTTTTCCTCAAGAAGGGTGTTCACTATCCAGAGTTAATAAATGATCAGTGGATTCAAAACCTGTATTTCATGGTGGATGTTACTTCACATTTAAATCAACTTAATCATAAACTATAGGGGAAAGGAAACACAATTTTTTTTCAATGTTAGAAGTTATTTCGTTTGAAAACAAATTATCTGTTTTTGTTCAAGATTTTGACAGAGAAACTTTGATTCACCTTCCAAGCCTGTTGAAACATTGCCAAGAAAATAATTCTGATATTGACATTACCTATTTTAAAACAGCACTTTTAAATATGAGGGAAACTTTTGTCAAGATGTTTCAGAATTTCAGAAACAGCAAAATGACGTTGTTGGCCTTTGTTAAAAAAACCTTTGGATGCTACTGTAACGCAATTAAATTTTTCTCCCTTTAATATTGACATTGGCAACTTTGAAATGCGATTTCTGGATTTAAAAATACAAAGAACTGGGGGCCGGAGAGATAGCACAGCGGCGTTTGCCTTGCAAGCAGCCGATCCAGGACCAAAGGTGGTTGGTTCGAATCCCGGTGTCCCATATGGTCCCCTGTGCCTGCCAGGAGCTATTCTGAGCAGACAGCCAGGAGTAACCCCTGAGCACCGCCGGGTGTGGCCCAAAAACCAAAAAAAAAAAAAAAAAAATAGGATGCTTATGTCACCTCAAAGTATTTTCTCACAAATACTCACAAGGAGAAAAAAAAGAGTAATTTTACCATGGAAAAACATAGAGACAGCAAACTCAATGTTCTGATTGAAAGAAACCTAATCTAAGAAGCAATGAGAAGATCAAATCATTACATGTCTGAAAGTCCGACCAAGAACATGTAAACTGAATGCAGTCATGAGGCAGTATAACACAAACACAAGTTGAAAAAAACTCAACAGACTGGCTGTAATATTTTTCAGTGAAATCATCATAAGAGACAAGGGAATACTGAAGGGTCTCTTCATTAGTTTCCCACATTCAAGTCTAAAGGAAACCAAGTGACATGACAACCAAATGAACTTTGTGACCTAGAATGATATTCTTTTTTTTAATGTTATCTTTATTTAAGCACCATGATTTCAAACATGTTGTAGTTGGGTTCTAGTCATAAACAAAACACCCCCTTCACCAGTGCAACAGTCCCACCACCAATGCCCCCCATTTCCCTTCTCCTCGACCCCTGCCTATATTTGATACAGACATTCTACTTCTCTCACTCATAAACATTGTCATGATAGTTGTTAGTATAGTTATTTCTCTAACTGCACTCACCAATCTTTCTGGTGAGCTTCATATCATGAGCCTGTCCTTCCAGCCCTCATCTCTATTGTCTCTGAGCATTATCATAATAATGTCCTCATTTTTTCTTAAAACCCATAGATGAGTGAGACTATTCTGTGTCTATCTCTCTCCCTCTGACTTATTTCAATCAACATAATAGTTTCCATGTACATCCATGTATAGGCAAATTTCATGATTTCATCTCTCCTAACGGCTCCATAAAATTCCATCGTGTATATGTGCCACAGTTTCTTTAGCCATTCATCTGTTAAAGGGCATCTTGGTTGTTTCCAGATTCTAGATATTGTAAATAATGCTGCAATGAATATAGGTGTGAGGAAGATATTTTTGTATTGTTTTGTGTGTGTGTGTGTGTGTGTGTGTGTGTGTGTGTGTGTGTGTGTGTGTGTGTGTTTCTACGGTATATATTCTTAGGAGTGATATAGCTGGATCCTAGGGAGCACGATTTCCAGGTTTTTGAAGAATCTCCATATTTCTTTCCATAAAGGCTGGACTAGACGGCATGCCCACCAGCAGTAAATAAGAGTTCCTTTCTCCCACATCCCCACCAGCAATGATTTTTCTTGTTCTTTGTAATGTGTGCCAGTTCTGTGGCGTGAGATTTACCTCATTGTTATTTTGATTTGCATCTCTCTGATGATTAGTGATATGGAGCATTTTTCATGTGCGTTTTGGCCATTTGTATTTCTTCTTTGAGAAATTGTTCATTTCTTCTCCCTTTTTTGATGAGGTTTAGATGTTTGTTTTTTGTTAAGTTTTGTCAGTTCCTTATATATCTTAGATATTGACCCCTTACCTGATGGGTATTGGGTAAATAGTTTCTTCCATTCTGTGAGTGATTTTTGTATCCTAGGCACCATTTCCTTTGAGATATAGAAGCTTCTCAGCTTAATATAGTCCCATTTGTTTATCTCCACTTTCCCTTGTTTGGAGCATGATGTTTCCTCCTTGAAGATGCTTTTAGTCTCATGTCATGGAGTGTTTTACTTACATGTTATTCTATACACCTATGGTTTCAGGTCTGATATCAAGGTCTTTAATACATTTAAATTTGCCCTTTGTGCATGGTGCTAGATGGAGGTCTGAGTTCACTTTTTTGCATGTGGCTGACCAGTTGTCCCAACATCACTTGTTGAAGAGGCTTTTCTTGCTCCATTTTGCATTTATTGCCCCTTTATCAAAGATTAATTGATTGTATGTCTGGGGAAGATTCTCTGAATACTCAAGTCTATTCCACTGACCTGAGTGTCTGTCTTTATTCCTATACCATGCTGTTTTAGTAACTATTGCTTTGTAATACCATTTAAAATTGGGGAAAGTGATGCCTCCCATATTCTTAGGATGATATTCTTAGCAATAAATGGATCCTATGGAGAAAGAACTGGTAGAACTTGATTGGGCCTATACATTAAACAGCAGTCATTTTTATCGTTCATTTCCTACTATTGATTGGTGTGTTGCAATTATATAATCTAAACCTGGCTTAGATGAAGTGTACTTAAGTATTATAAATGTGTATTGAATGAATTATTGGAATCTATATTTGTAATTCACATGTGATTCAGGGGGAAAATAAGATTTTATATCGTGTTTACAACTTTTCTATAATGTACACATTTAAACATCGTTAATGAATCACCCTAAAACACTGTCTCATGCTTAAAATTATACTGACACTGAACAGCTATCTATGCTAAAGAAAGTATTTTCTTCTTCTTGGCTTCTCCAACAAATAACTAATATTCTTGCTGTAAATCAACAGATCCTACTGTCAGTTGTCATTACACATTATGCAAAATTTTAACCATCTAAAGTTTTGTCATGGTCTATGGTAAGTCAGCTAGATAGCTAATTTTGATCTAGCTTTTAGGCTTTTAATGTATAAAAATTAACTCAAAACTTATAAAACAACAATCATATTTTAAGCATGAAAAATATTTAAAATGTTCAATGCTACAACATAATAAAATAGAGAATTTGACATAGTTTGAGACACTGGAGATAAAGGGAAAGTATCATATTGCATTTTAAAATAACTCACAGTATAATAAGGTGAAAAACATAAGAAGATGTCTTATCACTTCACAAAAGTGGTAATTATATATATCAGAAAGATCAGAAAGGTCAGAAAGAATGAGTGTTGGCAGGAATAGAAAAGAAACCCTCATTCACTGCTAGTGGGATTATCATCTTACTTAGTTTCTGTGGAAGCCATTTTAGACTTCTTCAAAAAATTTTCTCCCTAAATAGAGCGAATATCTTGTTGTTGTTTTTTTTCCCCTAAATAAAGCAAACAACTTTTTTCCCTTAAACAAAGCAGTATCCTGTTTTTTCTTACCCTGATTGGATCCTGTTTTGTTTTGTTTTACTTTTTAACCTGATTGGGTCCTGTTTTTTCTACTTTTCCTGTTTTCCCCCTAAACTGATTGGATGAGACACATTATAAATATCCCATCCCCACCTAAAATAAAGGGTTGTTGGAGTTATTCCCCTAGAAGTGGTCTGTGGATGGTTTGAATCTTAAGTACTCAACTTGCCTGGGATACGACGTCACCAGCTTCATTTACAGTACATTTATTCAACTGAATAAAATGTCTTGTCTAATAAACGATGAAGAAAAAAAGGCATTAAAGCTTGGAGAAAGACTTGCCCTTAATGTAAATATCTTGGAGTAAATGTTGTTCGATCAAAATCTTTAAAAATAGAAAATCAGGAATAGACACCCCTATCAGAGAGTTATATGAGCACAAGTGTAGTGATGGTAGACCAATGTGACAAGGTTTGTTTACTAGGTTAATCTCAGTATGACAACCACAAACTAGAGGGAAGTGAGATCCGAGGGTTATTGATAGATTGATGGGATAATAGGGAGGTGGAATTGATGTGGGAATAGTGTATGGTTGGAAACCTATATAAACAACTTTGTAAACCAAAGTGTCTAAATAAAAGTTAAATTTAAAAAGTATAACAAAATGGCAGGAAGTAAGGCATAAAATAAGCTAAGAGTTGACTTGAGAAGGGCCTAAAGTCTTTAGCCAATTTCAGGGCTTTACAACATTCCATAGTGACATAATATAGCCCCTTATTATTTTGAAAAGTGCATTAAGTTTTGAAGAACATTACTTCATTCAGCATTATTTCTTTATTATGCTGATGACAGTAAAAAAAAATTGATTTTCAGTGACCGGTATGGTGGCCCAAGGGGTAAGGCGTCTGCCTTGTATGCGCTAGCCTAGGACGAACTGTGGTTCGATCCCCCGGTGTCCCATGTGGTCCCCCAAGCCAGGAGCGATTTCTGAGTGGATAGTCAGGAGTAACACCTGAGCATCACTGGGTGTGGCCAAAAATGATTTTCAGATAGAATCACTCTAAGTATAGAGTTGCACTCCCCCCCCCATGTGGGTTTTCTTCAGAGGTGCATTTAATTTTCTCTGATATTTCATAGGTGTGAATGTCAATGACCTTCCCAATTGTCCTAGACAGAGTATGGGAGGGTGCATAGTTGCTTGTATAGTACCTTGTATTAAAAGGGAGCCCTACCCAGGGTTGGTGCTTTTCTTGTATGTTGGTTCTTGCGTCCTGTAATCAGCAAGTTTAAAAATAATAAAATGGTTTAAGTATGCATAAATGACTTCAATAATTGAGTGCTTATGGTATCTTTTTTATAAGTTGGGTAATTTTGTGTGTGACTAGAAATAAAATTAATTCCTCTTGCTTATGAATTAGACTACAGTAGAATTTGTTTCATTATATACCATTTTGCTTAAAGACACATTTTTTTTTTTTGGTTTTTGGGCCACACCCGGCGGTGCTCAGGGGTTCCTCCTGGCTATCTGCTCAGAAATAGCTCCTGGCAGGCACGGGGGACCATGTGGGACACCGGGATTCGAACCAACCACCTTTGGTCCTGGATCAGCTGCTTGCCAGGCAAACTCCGCTGTGCTATCTCTCCGGGCCCTTAAAGACACATTTTTAATAATTATTTTATTTATTTTTCTTTCTCTTATTATATATATTATTATATATCTTTCACCATGCATCATCCCCATGACCAATATCCCAAGTGTCCTTCCTTTCCACCCCACACCGGCCTGTACTCTAGACAGGCTTTCTACTTCCCTTATGCAGTCACATTTTGTTATGATAGTTCTCAGTGTAATTATTTCTGTGACTGCACTAAACGATTTCTGTGGTGAGCTTCATGTCAGGAGCTGGACCCTCCAGTCTTCCTCTATTTTGTCTCTGAGAATCATTACACAAATGTTTTTCATTTTTCTCAAAACCCATAGATGAGGGAGACCATTCTGTGTTTATCTCTCTCCCTCTGACTTATTTCACTCAGCATAATAGATTCCATATATAGGAAAATTTAATGACTTCATCTCTTCTGATGGCTGCATAATATTCCATTGTGTATATGTAGCATAGTTCCTTTAACCATTCATCTATTGAGGGGCATCTAGGCTGTTTCCAGAGTCTGGCTATCGTAAATAATGTTGCTATGAATATATGAATATTCATAGCAGCATTATTTTTAATAATTATTTTACTGAAGCACTTGGTTACAAAAATGTTCATGATTGAATTTCTGTCGTGGAATGATTGCACACCATCTTTCTCCACTTCACTACCTCCACCACGAATATCACCTGTTTTCTTCCCACCAACCCTATCCCACTGCCTCTGAGATAGGTATTTTATTTTTCTTTCTCTCTTTCTGTCTGTCTACTCTATCTCTCTTTCTCTTCCTTTTCCCTCTTTCCTTTTTGATACTGTAATTGGCACTATTGCTAAGGAGTTCCATACATATCACTTTATCCTCTTTCAGCCCCCAGTTCATTAATTAATGAGACCTTCTTTTTTTTTTTTTTTTTTTTTTTTGGTTTTTGTGCCACACCTGGCGATGCTCAGGTGTTACTCCTGGCTGTCTGCTCAGAAATAGCTCCTGGCAGGCACGGGGGACCATATGGGACACCGGGATTCGAACCAACCACCTTTGGTCCTGGATTGGCTGCTTGCAAGGCAAACGCCGCTGTGCTATCTCTCCGGGCCCATGAGACCTTTTTTGTTAAGATGATTCCTAGGTATTTGAGTTGTAGGGTTTATGAATAATTTCTCAGGGTGACAGGGAACTACTCTTGTAGTAGTAGACTGAACTGGGATGGATAGTGCAATGCTAGAACCAGAAGATGTGGCTCTTTTCAGGCTATCCAAGGCCTGAAAGTACCAGGGTCACCCTAGTAATTTTTGTAGAATCAGACATTGAAGTGGTTTGTGCCTTAAGATTAGCACCCAATGCTTCTATGGATGAAGACAGGGAACATGCAGTGGCACAGTTCAGTTTGGATTTTCACATAGGCAAAGCATGTGTCCTGACCTTGATATTCTTTCCCTAGTCTTTGAACACAAATGGAAATAGAAATTTTTAAACTCTAACCCACTATTTGCATACTAATATACTATACATGTCTTATGTATTTATTAACTTTATAATCTTTACTGTAAACATTTATTGGTTCTAGGGTTTTGGCAGAATCCCTGGGGTTTTCTATGTGAATTTCATCTGTGAATAAAGATGGTTTGAATTCCTCTTTTGCAAGTTGAACCTCTTTAAGTTTTCTTTATTGTATAATTATGTTATTAAATAATGTATTGAATAATAGGATTACCTTTCTTTCAATGTAGAAAATCACACTGAGCATCTCATATGCAAGAGAAGTGCTTTACTACTGAAATACTGAAATTTACTTCAGCCATATATATGTGTTGAATAATAGCAATGAGAATGAACTTCCTTATCTTGCATCTAATCTTTAGGGGAAAACTTTCACATGTTTATCATAAGTATCTATTAGATCAGTTTTGTGACACATAGTTTTTATAGTGGCAAATTCCTTTTTTATCAATTTGTTGAATTTTCTCACAAATCAGTATTTAGTCTTCGTGAGTGCATCTTCTGCATCTATTGACATAATCATATAATTTTTATCTTTATATTCATTGATGTGTTGTATGAACTATACTTATATTCCTGGGGTAAACTTGATAATGAAGTATAATTTTTAAAATGTATTGTTGAATTTTGTTCATTAAGATTTTGTTGAAGACCTTTTGCATCAGTGTTCATCAGAGATATTGGTCTATGAGTTCATTTTTAGTGAACTGCTTTTGGTATCATATCAGGATAATATTTATATAATTTCTATATTCTCAATTTTATGATTATGTGTTTTGTGACCCCAAATAGGATTTATCCTTTAGAATGTCCAATGTGCACTGTTGAAGAATGTATAATATACTTTTTAATAGTGGAAATCTCTATTTATACCCTTTTATGCCCAGTCCTTCTAATTCTTCCAGTCTAATTTATTTTTCTGGTCTGGTTAATATTATTTAATAGTTAAAGGAGGCTAATATTTGCCTGTATACTTTGAGCCTGTGTTTATTATTACAGTTTAGATTTGTCTCTTAGAAGCCACAGAAGATTGAAATTATATTTTATTCTATACCAGCCACTCTGAGCCATTTGATCAGTGAATTTGGGCCATTAATTTTGAAGTTAAACAGAATAATTGAAAGAAACTAATATAATTTTTATATTTTATATGGATACTGTTTTGTGAAATTTGATCTTTGTTTTGTGGGCCTTATTTCATTTTCTTCTCCTGTACTTTGTTATCTATATTTAATGTAGTGAACAATTTTATTTCTTTTCTTTTTTGGTTGTATATTCTAAAATTAATGCTTATTATATCCAAGTTCTGAGTCTCTATCCTTTTTTAATTCAAAGAGAGTACGTTTCAAGTACCTTTTCATTTTCCACACTTCATGTTTAGGTTTTTACTAACTCCAAGTAGAAACCAACCATACCTCTTGTAGAAGACCATTTACTGTCCAGGAACTTCTTTACCTGTCCTCTGTAAAGCTTTGTGTTATTCCTTCATATTTGAATAAACTAGCTGGAAAAAGTATTTTTGTTCGAACATTTATTGTACTCAATTTGTTTGTGAAAAATCCGGACGACCCGACCCCCCAGTTGCCCAGCACAGAATAGTGAAAAAGGCACGTGCTCAGCAAATTGCAGGCAAGTTCCAAGTTTAATCTGATCGATCAGAGGTTCGAAACGTGCTCAGAGCAGAGCAGAGGTTGCGAACCCCAAAGTCTGAAATCAAGGGGTTTTTATACAGTTTTCAGGTGGGCTGTGTTATTTTTACAGAGGAAACAGGAATGGGCTTTGATATGGGGGAATCCGGAGGTTTTGGGGGTAGGTGTGAGTAGGGTCCAGACTTCAAGTCTCCAAGTGAGCGGGATCCAGACATTAAGTCTCCAAGATGTCTTCAGCACAATTAATGCAGGGTCTGTAAAACCATGGGGAGCCAGCAAATGGATCAGCACCTGTAACTCAGTAGATAAAAGACAAGCAGGTAGTTAACACAGAGGGGAGATTGAGGGGGGAACATTGCATTGCATGAGAAAGAGACAGACAACTCCCATCAGGAATGTGTAGGGGAAAATATGTTTTTCACTTCTTTCATTTCCCACTCCTTCTTGTTAATAATTCTATTCTTAGAATTAACACAGAAGTAACCGAAGTAACCACTGCTAGCCAAGAACATTGAAGGGATTTTGGGCAGACGTCTCTTCTGTAACTACTTCCTGCTGAGGTGGGGCGGAGTTGGTTTCAGGGGTTAAGTTCAAGGTGCAGCAAGTGGTTACTCAGAGTTTTGTGGGTACTTCCTGATATTGCTGTCTTAGCACCATTAGCTTAACTTCCCCCACTTGAGTGCGGATAAAAGTTACAACTCTGTTTACGATACAGGGTCCTACTGCAACTATTAAGAGTACACTTAGCAGTGGACCAAGTAGAGGCAGGAGGTAGGGGAGGATTCCTCCCCATAGAGACCATAACGGTTGATCATAGAGTTCCTCCCTTCGCTTTGCTAATTCTTCCTGGTGTTTCTTTATTCTGTCTCGTACTATTCCGGATTTATTAACATAAAAGCAACATTCTTCTTGTAAAGCTACACACAATCCTCCTTTCTCGGCTAGGATTAAGTCTAGTCCCCTCCGATTTTGCAGGACCACCCGGGCGAGTGAGTCATGCTGGTCTTGTAGGTCCTGGATAGACTTGTAAACCTGCCGGATGTCTGAGGCCAGTCGATCAGATAACTTATTATACCGGTCCAATGAAACTCCTAACCCTGCAGCTCCCATTCCTAATCCTCCGACCACACCTAACGCAGCCAGCAGGGGTAGTAATACTACAGCCCTACGAGTTCGAGTTCGGTGTCCTCCCAGGAGGTCTATGCTGGGAAGAGGGACTGGTTCAGTTCCTGGGAGAACATCAATGTTGGGTAGCAGGAAGGCAGGTGCACAAATGCCTGTGCTATTTCTGGGTAACACTGGATAAGCCAAATTTCCTCCACAGACCCAGACCTGTCCTGGGGGGAGGCATCCCAAGTCCAACGAGACTTCGGAGATGTTAGAGCACCTTGTTGTTGGTACTTGCCCTAAATCTATGGTTAGTGAGTAATTTCTAACATAGCAAGTGGAGGAGTCAAATTCCTGAGGGATTACCTTAAAGGGCTTGGTATAGGTGCAGTTTGAAAAGCTACTTATATTTGGTTTAGGCACAGGTATTGCTAATGGCCAATCGTTACTCATTTTCATGCATAGCCAGCAGTCAGCCGCTAAGCTTGGGTTGGTTTGATTTAAGAGCTTGTGAGTGTACTTTAGAATCTCGTGTATATTTGAATCCAGATCCTCATTTAGCACCCTAGCTTGAAGGGAGGGGTGCTTGGGCCAGTTTGGCATTAGGTTATAAACTTCCTTTTCGGCCCATTCTATGGCTTCCTTTTCTTTTTCTTGATCTGTGGGCCCTCCCCCATCTGATATATGTAAAGGGGCCTTTAGAGGCCAGCAGACCACATCTCCAATATTTGCTAGACAATGTGCTGCCCCGTATGGAGTTTTAAAAGTTTCAGGACCCCATTCACCTCCAGTGCTCCCCTTGTAGGTATCAGTTAGTTTCGCCACCAGGTAGAGTTGGCCATTTTTAACGCACTGCTGATAGGTTTTATAGCACCGTGAGTGTACCTGAGTTAGCTCTACACATCCTGGGGGGCAGGTTCCTTTCGTGTTTGGGGGAAGGGGTTGGGGTTTTTGCTTACATACCCACTGAGCCTTGATTTCACCTGTGGAAGCTGTTGGCTTGAGCTGGAGATAGGCCGTTTTAGTGCCACAGTCGACTGCCTGTGTAGCTCGGTACTCAGGTTTGAACTGATGACCTCCGGGGCAGTCACAGGGGTTACCGTAGAGAGTTCTTAGCAGCTTTTGGTGTTCCACTGGCCGATCAAACCCCCCTAAGACTGGGGGCATTAGAAGTAACCACAGGAGTTGAGGCAGGAGGAGCAGTTTGCTGGCGTTTAAGCCGGATTTTGAGCGGGTTTTCTGCTCGCTCCACTGCCCACTCATTCTGATTAAATTCTATTGGTGCTGGCTTTAAATGTGAGGCGTGTATCCACGCCGCAATACCGTCTACCTTAACTGCAGTAGGGGTCGTGAGGAGGACAACATACGGTCCCTTCCACCTGGGTTCTAGTGTTAGAGCACGATGTCGCCGCACGAGGACTGAGTCTCCTGGCTTGTAGTTGTGTGGTACTGTCAGGTCCCCGGGCTCGTATGCCTGCTGAAGATTTTTCCAGATGCACTTGGCTAAATTTGTGGGTTTCCTAGCAGCTTCCCGGAGACCTCTCATGAGTGTCTGGCGATAAGTGGACAGATGTTCCCTACCTCCAGGAGCGTTGGGGTCCCAGTCAGGTCTGCGCAAAGGAAAGATGTCATCTATTTCATCAGGCCTGTCGGTGATTAAACCACCATTCCCAATCACATTTTTCCGTGCTGCGGCCAGGATTCTATTTTGTTCCTCAGTAGTAAAGAGGGTTTTTATCAGTTGTTGGCAATCATCCCAGGTTGGTTGATGAGTGTTCATTAGGGAGTCAAAAAGGTTGATTAATTTAGTAGGGTCCTCTGAAAAAGAAGGATGATTTAGCTTCCAATTGTACAAATCAGAGGAGGGAAAAGGCCAGTACTGTAAGGTAGGCATATTTCCACCATGCCCATCGGGCAAAGGAACGTTGGGGACCACTGGTCTTAGTGGCATTATAGATGCTGCAAGAGGGGCAGAGCTTTGTCCTCTTAGCTGGCTCCGGGTCCCTGCAGCTGGTCCTGTGCGTCCATCCCCTCCCTCTGAGTCAGGGGGGGAGGGTGGATAGTATGATTCCTGTCCGTCTGTTGTTAAAACAGAAGGCAGGCAAGGGGCCCGGTCATGCCCCTTGGTTAATAGTGGTGGTGGTGGCTGGGGAGGGGCAGTGGGAGCTGACAGTGTGGATGGTTCCCCTCTCCCAAATGCAGGCGCTGTGGTGAGCCGCCGCGTCCCCTGGTCTGCACTTCCTGCATTCCCGCAGATCGAGGCAGGCGCTGGGGTGACCCACCACGCCCCCCCGTTTGCCCTTCCCTTCTCCGAACTTTCACAAGTTGAGGGAGACGCAGGTTGGGCAGACGCTCCCCGCTCTGCAGACCCGGGAAGCGGCCACGCCCCCTGAACTGCTCCCTGCTTCTCTGAACTTTCGCAAGTTGAGGGAGACGCAGGTTGGGCAGACGCTCCCCGCTCTGCAGACCCGGGAAGTGGCCACGCCCCCTGACCTGCTCCCTGCTTCTCTGAACTTTCGCAAGTTGAGGGAGACGCAGGGGAGACAGGTGCCTCCCGTTGTGTGGATGCAGGCTGGGCGAATCTCCGTTCTGTGGGCCTGTAAGGGGGGGGCTCGAAAAGAAGAAGATCAGTTGTATCTGGATAAATGTTGGGGAACTGTGGTGGGCATAGAGGTGAGCCGGGAGGGGCTGGCTTCGTTATCTCCTCCGGGGCGCCTCCTTCTTGGGTTCTTACGGGAAGAATGCTATGGTTAGTAGGTGGGGGTAAGGAAGAGCGCTCAGGGTCAGGCGGCAAGGCGACCAGGCTGTCGGGAGCTGTTGGAAACAGAAAGGGGCGCATCCATTCCGGGGGGCTTTCACACAAATCTTCCCAAACAAGAATATAGGACTCCTGTTCTGGGTGTCCCTCGGGTTTGGCGCGGTAGATAACGCTTTTTACTTTCCGTACCGATGGCAAATGAAAAGAGCCTTCCTTAGGCCACCCTACACCAAAGGAGGGCCATTTAGAAGAGCAAAATGCCTGCCATTTTCTCTTCTTTATAACCCAAGACTGTTTTTTTTTGCCCTTTTATTAACTTCTTTCCAGTGCTCTAGTGTAAGAGCAAGTGGTGTGGATTGTACCTGTCCCATTGCTGCCTGGTCTCACCAGCCTTATGCACAAACAGCTGTTACCAAGCCTCTCTTTCACACAGCAATATATCAAGCCCTCTTTCCACACCTAACAGTGTAACAACCAACAAGGAATAAAAAAAACACAATACAGAGTCCGATTTGGAACACGAAAACAAGGGTAGGGTGTTCCGTAGAGAGAAAACAACAAACTGGGATGAGTGTACCAGAATATGAGGCTGGATTAGTCCAGTTACAAGTAAGAGGACAGAAAGAACTAGTCACAGAAGACATAGAAAAAGAGAATGTCCGACCACTTGAGGGAGAAGTGTATTGCTTAAACCAATGTGTTCCTAACCGGAGCTCAGTTTGTCTTGCTGGAGGGCAAGTCTATCTGGAGAGACTTGACTGAGACCCTTTATTCTTCACCAGGATTTATCTATCGGACCACGTCTTTTATGGAGAAGACGGGGTACCTGGCTCCGGGGGACTTTTGCGGTCGGACTCAGTAGCGTTAGTTTAGATACAGTTAGTGAGAGATCTTAAACAGAAAGTTTTTCGGCTCAACTATCAAAGGACGAGCCCCAAGGGACTCACAATAGAGAAACACAATGACGATATCAGAATTGCCAGATATTCAACTCAAATCGCAAGCCAATATTCCAACAACAGTTTCAAATTCAATAATAGCGACAGAAAGCAAACCTACGACGCAGACAAACCTTTACACAGACAGACCTCCTTCCTGCAACCAGGGAACGTCTTCCCCGTTGCTTTAAATCGCCTCCTAGGCACCCTGGTGCGCGCGGCCAGGGATGTGACTTTGCGTTGGAGTTCGTCAACTCCTTTGCCACTCGGTATACGCATCGAGTGGGAACCTCAGTCTGGGATTCCAAAGTCACACACTTCCACGACTAAGCCCCTTAGTCGATTACCAGGTCTGTTTGCAATAGCGCTTCCCACAGATAAACCCAGAGCAAAGCACACGGGGAACTAGAGAGTGAGCTAAGGGGAGGAGGAGGGAGAAGGGATCCCAGGGAACTCACCAAGCAGACCTTGTTCACTCGTCCGGCTCGGGTGGGGTGTGTAAGGGTCTCCTGGCTGGCTCGCCAAAAATGAAAAATCCGGATGACCCGACCCCCCAGTTGCCCAGCACAGAATAGTGAAAAAGGCACGTGCTCAGCAAATTGCAGGCAAGTTCCAAGTTTAATCTGATCGATCAGAGGTTCGAAACGTGCTCAGAGCAGAGCAGAGGTTGCGAACCCCAAAGTCTGAAATCAAGGGGTTTTTATACAGTTTTCAGGTGGGCTGTGTTATTTTTACAGAGGAAACAGGAATGGGCTTTGATATGGGGGAATCCGGAGGTTTTGGGGGTAGGTGTGAGTAGGGTCCAGACTTCAAGTCTCCAAGTGAGCGGGATCCAGACATTAAGTCTCCAAGATGTCTTCAGCACAATTAATGCAGGGTCTGTAAAACCATGGGGAGCCAGCAAATGGATCAGCACCTGTAACTCAGTAGATAAAAGACAAGCAGGTAGTTAACACAGAGGGGAGGTTGAGGGGGGAACATTGCATTGCATGAGAAAGAGACAGACAACTCCCATCAGGAATGTGTAGGGGAAAATATGTTTTTCACTTCTTTCATTTGCAGTGCCATAACATTATTTCATCTGGCCTGTGAGTTTTTATTTAATAAATCTACATAAGACTTATTGAGATTCTGTAATATGTAAGTTAATTTTGACCTCGCTGCTATCAGGATTCTATGTTAGCTCTTACCACTTTAACTACAGTGTGTACTAGTGTTCTGCTTGGCCAGGGGTCTCAAACTCAATTAACCTGGGGGCTACAGGAGGCAAAGTCGGGGTGATCCTTGAGTGCAAAGTCAGTAGTAAGCCTTGAACATTTGGGGGTGTGACCCAAACAACTAAAACAAACAAAACAAAACAAAAAAAAGATTTTTCTAGGGCAGGGCCACAAAACATTGTACGGAGGGCCGCAAACGGCCCGTGGCCCGCGAGTTTGAGACCCCTGTGCTTGGCTTTATTTTATTTGAAACTCTTCGAATTGCTTGTATGTGGTTATATAAGTTGATTCTTAGATTGGGAAAATTCTTAACTGTGATTTATTTCAATTACTAATTCTTTCTCATTGACACTTTCTCTACCATCAGAATAAAAACTCCTATAATATAAATTCTCTTCCTTTTTTAAGCAAAATAAGATAGTTTTATTTAGAGAAATATAAGAGGAGAGAAAGATAAAGATGTGTGGTCATGTGAAACTCCTCTTCTCCAGATGAAAAAAAAAAAAAAACAAAAAACTGACAGCACATGTCTCAGATTGAGATGCAAGTGAACTCCAAGATAGAGAGCATGACTAAATTGTATGCCTTTCATGCTGTCCCAAAAATATGTTATAGTTGCTTAATTTTTATTAATATTTTCTTCTCTTTTTTACTTCGTTGGTCATGACATATATCTTCTCTCTAAGCACACTGATTCATTCCTCAGCTGCTGAGCCCATCTACTGTATTATTTAGTTCAGCTAGTATGTTCTTCAGTTTCTGAATTCGTTTCTGACTGACTTTTCTGATACATTTTTTTCCTTGCTGTGCTCTCATCTATTTCTTTCATCAGCTCAGTTAATATCCTAACCACTATCACTTTAAAGTCTTCCACTGGAAGTTAGCGTTCTTATGTACATGGAGACCATCCCAGGATTCTTTATCCATAATGCAGGTGAGTTCCTCGACTTCTCATTATGCCTGGCATGCTCTGAGGGCGAAGGTGAGGGTATTATTTCATAGAACTGGGAGTTAGTCTAGGAACATGCTCATCAGTTCCATACAGAGACAATACCATGCTGCGTTTGTATTGTTCCAGACACTTCTGAGAATTTGCAATGAAGATCAGCACTTTTTCAGTATTCCAGATAGTCAATGCGTTTTTGTGGCTGTGTTGTCAAAAATCCCTTAAGTTTGGAAAGAAGTGCACGATAAAACATTTTTCTTAGTCTTTAAAGCAAATTGCCTTTCTGACTCCAGGAAAATGCCTAAACTCATTTAGATGCAACAAAGGGGTGCTGCTTTTGTTTTCACTGGGACAGGCAGCTGTCTTCCTGATGTGTTCCATTCTTAGTATATGAATGCTGGCTGCTTCACTCATTGTTTTCTTTGGGATCACAGATGTGCTGATGGCCCTGGCCACTTTACTTCGCCTAGAATTTGCCTCCCAATCATGTTTTATGTGGGTTTAGTTTCCTACCAATACAGTTTTATGTGGATTTAGTTTTAAAGTCTGGTGTAAAATCACACCACATGCCATATCTCCAATCCCAGGTGAAGGAGTCTGAATCAGAGTCACACATGAAATAATCCAAACCAGGCTGAGGGTGAAACACGTGTAATCTGGCAGTCTTCTACCTCATATCTCCAGTAAGTTGCCTGCCAGAACTGCCATTTTTATTGATACAGAGACCACCCCTGGGTGGGCCAGTAAGGACAGTTCAGGCTATCCTGAGCTAGTCTGGCCCAGTTTACAAATAAGACAATCTCTGTTTGGGAGTAAATCCAAGTTGTAAAAAAATATACAAAGGAACCAGGGATGATCTTTGTTTTAGGTAAAATAAGGTGTAACCTAATAACAAATTTATAGTCCTCTACTTTCATTTCCTTGATGATGTTCTGAAATTAAAATATTTCAATTTCACCCTTCTTTCCCTTCCACTTCTTCCTGGATCTGTATTTCCGATCTCCTTTACTGTTTCTCTTTCCTCCCTGGAGAAGTAAACTGAGAAATTTTCAGGGAGAAATTTCTACAACTGATAAGGAGATAGTCCTATGTATTTGTTCTTCAGGACAGCTGGTAGAATTCTATGTTTAATTCTGGTTTGGGATACTTTCGTATGTGGAATTCTTGCAAAATTACAAATTGCTTCATTTGCTGTATTGGTGTCTGTGATCATTTCTACAAAGACATGTTTTCTTGCTCTACATTCAGGAAAAAGTATATTGAAAAAAAGTCACATCATTATGATCAAAACATTAAACTTGCAAGTGACAAAAGCCCAACAGTGTCTAACATTAGTAAAAGGAGGATTTATAAGATTATATAACTAAAGAACCAAAATGCTAAAAATATGATTCAGAAATTCAAGCAAAGTCATGCAATTTTATATAAAACTTCATTTCTAATATCTGTCTTCTAATTTTTTTCAGAATCATTATTGATAGTCACAGACTTCATCAACAGACCTGAATTTATATCCTACATATTTAGGATTTTCGGTAGTGAAAACCCTATTTTTCATAGTTGACTGAAGATTCTTGGGGAAGACACTTACAAAAAGACTAAAACAAACCAACTGCACATTTATAAATCAATAACAATGGCAAAGGGGACTTGTTAGTACAACTGAAATATTTCAATCACTATCATTGAGTGAAATGTTCTCTCACAGAAAAAATAAAATAAATCTGTTTCTCTAAAAAATAGGATGATGTAGGAGCATGCAAACAAAACAACAGTTGAGGTAGATTTGACAAATAAGTTTATAACTTTCCATTTTAACTCCCTTGTAGAAAGTTCTCCTTGTATATGAGAGGCTGAAAACAAGAGCTGCATGTTCTAGATTCCCGTACAGTTCAGATTCTGCCAAGCAGATATACACATCCCAAATTTATCAGCATGGATTGCTTATTCTAGTAAGTATATTTATAGAGGCATTTAAGTGAAATAATTACAGATATTCTTCAGTTCTATGGATAACAGTATATGAATTTTAGGGCACCTACCATATTGATAACATTTCCAAGTCAATCTAATCTTGGATCCAACAGCTTTGGCGTGACATTCCAGTCTTTACAAAAGCTGAAACTTCTTTCATAAATCACTTCCTTTAAGTAGTTTTTGGGATATTCCAGCCTATAGCCTATTCTTTCAGAATTCCCAATGGTTTTTAAGGGACTAAATCTCTATCAATTTAATAATTTTCTGTTTAAATCATATATTCTCTTGGGCCCGGAGAGATAGCACAGCGGCGTTTGCCTTGCAAGCAGCCGATCCAGGACCAAAGGTGGTTGGTTCAAATCCCAGTGTCCCATATGGTTCCCCATGCCTGCCAGGAGCTATGTCTGAGTAGACAGCCAGGAGTAACCCCTGAGCATCGCCGGGTGTGACCCAAAAACCAAAAAAAAAAAAATCATATATTTTCTTTTTTGTATTTGCAACTGCCATTTCAATTACCTGCAATTTTTAACAACACTCCCCATGATCTTATTCCATTTCCATTATACTACAACAGTTTGAAATAAAGTTTTTTCATTCTGACATCTTATAGTTTAATAATTCTTTCCTCATTTGTATCTACTTTGATATTAAACTAATCTATTAGAAAAGTTAATTTTAATTGCTGTAGTTTCAGTTTCTCATTTCTGTTAACTTAAAAATTCTATTGTCCTTTACCCAGTTTCTTAAAAAATGTTCTTTCTTTTACAGTTATTTTAATATGTGCTTCATATTTCTTGCATCTCCAGTGACTTGTCTCTACTGGCTCTTGCTCTTTATATTTTAGTCATATGCCTGGTCATCTGTAACTCTAAAAATATTTGCATTTTTAAGTGTCTGAAGAAACAATCTGAGAAATTAACTCATGTTACTCTCATTTTTTATTCTTCCCTGTGATATTATTATGATGAATGGGAACACTCCAGTTTGTTTTGGTATCTGCACACTAGGTTGAGGAGTTTGCTAGGAGTTTGAAACTATTTGTAGTTTCAATGTTTACACTCATTTGGTTATAGTGCCCTGAGATTTTGCACTAAATTGTGATCAGAGATTCCAATAAGAGTACCACTAGAATCACACTCAGCATGTAGAAACAGAAAATCAAACTAATATTTGCATGCCTGTAAGGCACTCATTCTGAGCCATCCCTCAACTATGCATATGTTCTTCCAAAGAGGATTTTTAGTTTACTTTTATTTGTTATAAATTATTCACAATTTCAGGAGCAGCTTATGGCTTAGAACATATGCTTTGCAAGCTTAAATTCACAAGTTCAATTCTTGGTGTCACTGCAGATGCTGGACATGATCCTGGAAGCTCTTCAGTCTATAATCCCAGGCACTGCAAGTGACATCTGGTCATGTGTGTTACAGCTTACCACTAAAAGGGTGCAACCTGAAGTATCATGTGTGTGAGCACAACACATAGGAAATCTTACCCCAGGTAGAACATGAGCAAGCAGTACATCTACAGGGATATAACACTTGGCAAACTCCATCGACAGGTGTACTAGCATTTCAAAATGATTAATGTACGAACACCAAAGTGAGGCCTGATTAATGCACCATCAAAATGAAAATGGTGGAGGAAATATTGTGTTAGCTTTCTAGTTATCATCAATGACAGAATTGTTCCATGTTACAAAATTTGGCATAATCCTGGGGCACTTTACAATTTTGGATTCCAGAGATAGCTTATAAACTCAGCATCTGATGGCAGTGAAACTCAGTAGAAAATTAAAAATGTGAATAGATCTTCAACTGCTTTACCCTAAGTGGTAGAAAATCAACCTGGGCATACTTATGAGATGAACCAACCATTAAAGATGTTAATGACCAAGAGATCTTCTGTCATCCTTCAAACAGTGACTGAAAACTCACTTGTCCTGTAGTCCTTTTCTCAAGAGTAAAACAAGCAGTTTTCACACAAGAGGCTACTGCTGAAATGACTTTAATACAAAGTATGACACTGTTTTTATTTCCTCCTAACAAACTGAGAGGTTCTGAAATGGTACTCATAGGAAAATGTGTGTATGTGTGTGTGTGTTTAATATTTTATTTTTAGTCAGCAGTTTAAAAAAGATGTAATTTGGGTGAGAACAATTTCATCTCAGTGAATAAAATAGAAGAAGGGCTTCATTAAATCACATTTTAATAAGATTTTTAATTTTTTAAAATATGACACTTCATCATCTTTTGTATGTCTTGCTCTGTCATCTTTCTGGAAACACTCCTCCAGAGCAACTTATGCCAATCTTTGCTGTGAGCCAATTCTGTTGCAGTCTTCAGCACCTGCAAACAGATCCTTCGTGGAGTTCGGGAAAAAATTCCACGGGGAGAGAGTGGGTACACGGAATGGCGAATGACGGAACAATATTGTAGAAATGAAAATGAGACCACACAGAATGTATGGGGACTTACGTCTGAAAAGACGAAGACAAATTTATTTTTTGAACTGGGCTGCTTTTAAATTTTGAGGTCTGGAATGCAGGATGCAAATTCTTGACTTCAAAGAAACTGGGAAAAGAATGAAGGACCCTGGCTAAAATTAGCATATTAAAGAACCGATACTGAAGGTGAAAAGGAGTTTTGTTTTGGGTTCGCTTTGTTTTTGGGTAAGCAAAAGAAACCAGGTAATTTTCAGGGAAGTGGGAAGAGAGAGGAATGTTTTAGAGTTTTAGGGAGAAAACTGAAAATTGTTTTACTATGAGCTAAGTTTTTGGAAAAACCTGATCTTGGCGCCAAAGTAGCAAAAATTACAGGGAGCTGTTAAGTGGGAGACTTTTGGCGGGATTTGTACTGTCCTCCTTTGTTAGAAAGAATTTACTAAGGCCTGATTTTTAATATTGGTTAAAAATAAAGAGAAAGATAGTTACAGCCACTATTGGAATTATGGCCAAACAATCCACGCAAAGGGTCAAGTGATTTTGAGTGCTCTAAGCGGGTCTTTTTGGAAAATAATTCTTTTTCAGGAGAGCACTCTACCTTCTGGTGTGTGCCCCTCCTGAGTGGGATGTGGCAAATCTTAGCAGTTATTGAAAATGAAACTCAGGGGCCGGAGAGATAGCATAGAGGTAAGGCATTTGCCTTGCATGCAGAAGGTCAGTGGTTCGAATTCCAGCATTGCATATGGTCCCTTGAGCCTGCCAAGAGCGCTTTCTGAGCATAGAGTCAGGAGTAATCCCTGAGTGCTGCCGGGTGTGACCCAAAAACCAAAAAAAAACAAAAACACAAAACAAAACAAAACTTGGTATATGTCTGAATTTCTTTTCCTTTTTCTTTTTTTTTTTTTTTTTTTTTTTTTTGGGTTTTTGGGTCATACCTAGTGGTGCTCAGGGGTCACGACTGGCTATGCGCTCAGAAATCCTGGCTTGAGGGACCAACCATATGGGACACGGGGGGATCGAACTGTAGTCCATCCTAGGTTAGCACATGCAAGGCAAACACTCTACCGCTTGTGCCACCACTCGGGTCCCTATGTCTGAATTTCTTAACAGTCCCTTGAGAAATTATTTACTTCTACCATGATGCTGAGGAACAACATCATAGAACTTAAACCCATTTGAGCAGAAAAAAAAAAATTCATGAAATAGCAGCAAGAAAGCCCTAGATTTTTTGGTTATACTTTGTGTACAAAATTTACAAAATTTTTGATATACAAAATTTTTCATCCCATGCTACTTGAAACAGAGCCCCTCCAGGCTGTTCATTTGGTAGACAGATTTATTATTATTTCTTAATCAGAATGTGGTTCCTACAAAATGCTAAGAGCTACAGTGCTGTTTATATTTATTAAGCAACTAAGGGCAAGATATTAGCTGCAAAATTTCAGAACTCACACAAAATTATCATTTGGAGACATTAACTTTAAACAGGTGTGGTGAACAAGAGAGAAGAGGGTCCTCGGAATCGCTCAGAAGAAAGGTTATTATTTGTTGTTAATGAGAAAGCTTGTAAATGATTGACATGGAAGTGATATCCAGAATAATGAGAAAATGTCAAAGGCACATAAAATTTATGTCAAAGAAGTTTTAAAAGGATAGGTGTTTAAGCTTCATTTTTCTAAATGTATGCATGTAGTAGAAAAACAGTTTTCAAAAAAGTAAAATGAAATCTAATTGAATAGCCAATCTTATGTATTAATTTAAGCACTTTTTTGACATGACTATACCTTAGCTTTCTCATGGAATAAGTAATCAATGTTGATGTTATTGTTATTACCACCTTTTTTTACTGATTATCTTGATATGAAATACAATATACAAATTATAAAGTGGCCCTTATTCAAAGTATATTAGCCAAAGAAGAAAAAATACTATGGTGTTTTAAAATAAATTTGAAGGTGCTAAAAAAAAAACATTCTTAATGCAAAAGCCATTATTTCTGATTTAAAAGTCTGAATGATAGACCCTTGTTGATATTTCCTTTAAATGGCAGATCTTAGTGCTTTTAGAACCAGCGAGATAGTACATGGAATAAAATGCTTGTCTGGCATCCTGCCAACTCATTTTCAAATCCCCAGCACCACATACAGTTTCCTGAGTTCCAGTGGTCACTCCTAAGCACAAGTCATCAATACCCATGAGTACTACAGAGAATGGGCCCAAAACAAAAAGGGAAAATGAAGTAATTTTTAAAATATATTATAATATATGAATAAACCAATTGAATGTGAAATGGGAGTCTATGGACTAATGGGAGTCTGTATACCAACTGTGTGCCTATTCACCATGTAAAAGTGATGACTCTTAGATTTAATTCAGAGAATAAACTTGGCAAAGAGCTCTTTTATAAGTAACTGGTTCTTCTTATATTCCTCTGACATTTCCACCTTTATATCCTTGGTAAAGGCCCTCTACTTGCAAATTAATTTATAAGGTTCCCCAGGGTCCCAGTGACTTACTTTGCTGGATAATTTGTAGGCCAGTTGTTTTCACTCATCCTGGAAAAACTTGATCTTCATTTGGCTTAAACTGAAATGGGAAAGTTGCACTGGTGAAGGGGGAATGTGCATTTTATGACTGAAACCCAATTATAAACATGTTTTTAGCCATGGTACTTAAATAAAAAAATTATTTTAGAAAAATATTATTGTTGTTAGAGTAATAAAATATTCAAGAAATATTTTTCATAGTGTGGAATCAGATGCTCAGATAATATCCAGTAAGCATTCATCATGTCTCAGTTCCCTTTCTAAGTTGTAACTGGTTCTTCGCACAATAACAAACTGATCACCAAATACTGTTCTTCTTGGAACCGTAGCCAAAAAAGAAAAGTTCCAGCTCGACACAGTCATCATATTTAAACCCAAGCCAACTCCATAGAAACTCAGTCTTCTCAAATGAGATGTAAACTGAGTCATGAAAGGTTATGGGTATAACAGCCTTTATAGCAGAAAGTGGGTCATCTTGGGAGAAGAGGCCTGGCCAAACTCCTACCCTACTGAAGCCATGTTTGTTGCCTCCATCTTTAGAACCACCATTTGCCTATTGGCCCTGCCTCATCACTGACTGTTTATGATTCCCTGTGGAGACACCAATCTGACCACAGTTCAGGTATGCCTGTTATGTAATTGAAATCACAAGGGCTTTTAGAAGTATGTACGGGCACCTTCACCCCATATCTTCCTTCTTCCACAGACCTGGCAGCTAAGTATATGCCCCACAAAGTATCAGTAATAGTGCTTTGAATTTATGAACAACTTCATTTGTTTGATGCTGTCATTCCCTAAAAGAACACCCCAATTTAACAGAATGCACAGCTAACAATTTAAGGTTACTAAACCTTCTGCCATTGATTTTATTGGAGATACCGTAATTTCCACAAACGTGTTTGCTATTGTACTTTTTATTCTTTCCTTCTTTTTTCTTTCACTCCTTTTTTCTCTTCCATTTTATTTATTATATTTATTTTTATTGTCTTTTTATTACTTTTTATTTAAACACCATGGTTACAAGGTTGTTCATATTACAGTTTCCTTTTGTTCACAGATAAAGTTGTTCATGATTGAGTTACAGTCATACAATATACAATCTTCACCAGTGAGCAGTTCCCACCACCAATGTCAATGGTTTCCTCTCATCCTCCCTGATATAATCTTCCTTCCCAGTCACCCTCCCCTGGCTGCTTCTGGGACAGTATTTTTTTTCACTTTCTTTCTTTTTCTCTTCTTTTATTTGGCATTGTAATTTCCACTAATGAAGGAGTGCCATACATACCTCTTTCATAGTAGAATCTTCTCTACTCGAACTACACTCTATTCTAATAACTGCAGTCTTCTACCATGGACTGGTACCCCTAATCTTTATCTTTATTATTTCTGTATATCATCCCCACACTGCATTTATTGTCCTTATATCCCACATATGAGTGAGATTATTTTATGCCAATCCCTCTCCTTCTGACTCATTTCACTTAGCCTAACAATCACTATGTTCATCCATTTATAAGAAAATTTTATGACTTTATTTTTCTAATGCCTGCATAGTATTCCATTGTGTAGGTGTACCACAGTTTTTTTCTATTCACTGTTCATCTATTCTCCTATGTTGTTGCTTCGAGATTCTGGCAATTGTAAATAGTGCTGCAATGAACATAGGCATGCAGAGGGCATTTGGTATTGAGTTTTTGTGTTCCTAGGGTATATCACTAAGAGTGGGATTGCTGGATTATAAAGAAGCTCAATTTCCAGTTTTCTTAGAATATCTTTTTTTTTTTTCCCAAAAAGACTGGACTAAATGGCATTCCCACTAGCAGTGAATGAGAGTCCCTTTCTCCCCACATCCATACCATCACTAATTGTTCTTATTCTTTTTGATGTGTGGCATTCTCTGTGGTGTGAGATGATATCTCATTGTTGTTTTTATTTGCATGTCCCTGATGATTACTGTTATGGAGTTTTTTTTATGTGCCTTTTGGCCATCTGTATTTTTTTTTTTTGAGGAAATTTCTGTTCATTTCTTCTCCCTACTTTTTGATGAGGTTTCTTCCTTGTTGAGTTCTGTCAGTACCTTATATATCTTAGATATTAATCCTTTATCAGATGGGTACTGGGTAAACAGTTTCTCCCATTCTGTGGGTAGCCTTTGTGTCTTAGTCACTGTTTCCTTTGAAGTGCAGAAGCTTCTCAGTTTGATGTAATACCATTTGTTTATCTCTGCTTCCACGTGTTTGGAAATGGTGTTTTCTCCTTGAAGATGCATCTAGTCTCAATGCCATGGAGTGTTTTGCCTATGTTTTCCTCTATGTACCTTATATTTTCAGGTCTGATATCAAGGTCTTTAATTCATTTTGATTTCACCTTTGTACATGGTGTTAAAAAGAGGTCTGAGTTCACTTTTTTGCATGTAATTGATCAGTTTTACCATCACCACTTGTTGAAAAAAAGGCTTTCCTTGCTCCACTTTGTATTTCTTGTCCGTCTATCAAAGATTAATTGGTTGTAAACCTGAGGGTCATTCTCAGAATACTCAAGTCTATTCCATTGATCTGAGAGTCTTTGTTCCAATACTATGCTGTTTTTTTTTTTTTTTTTTTTTTTTTTTTTTTTTTTTTTTTTTTTTTGGTTTTTGGGCCACACCCAGTAACGCTCAGGGGTTACTCCTGGCTATGTGCTCAGAAGTTGCTCCTGGCTTGGGGGACCATATGGGACACCGGGGGATCGAACCGCGGTCCGTCCAAGGTTAGCGCAGGCAAGGCAGGCACCTTACCTTTAGCGCCACCGCCCGGCCCCACTATGCTGTTTTAATGATTAAAATGGCAATATTTCTCAAAGCATTGTACAGATTTAATGCAATCCCTCTAAGGATACCCATGACATTTTTCAAATAAGTGGATAAAACACTCCTGAAATTCATTTGGAACAATAAACACCTACAAATAGATAAAGGGAAACAGAAGATGGGAGGCATCACTTTCCTCAACTTTAAATTGTACTTTTCCTTTTTTTCCCCTGTTTTTTCTTTCAATCACTTTGCTTTCACTTATCTGGAAACAAATATTTTATGGTCAACTATGTCAATTTTTGACATGTTATTTCTTTAAATAAATAATTTCATTTCTTTATTTCATTAAATAAATAAATAAATAAATAAAAAAGTTCCTTCTTTTAATACATCAATCATGTGTCTTGAGTCTAACTTATGAAGTCGAATTGTATCCCCTGTCCATCATTAAATCAATCATTGATTCAAGTGGAAGGCAATAAATTTAGTCAGACTATCAGACTATCACATACCATCCCAAATTACAAGAAGTGTTATCTGACACATTCAAACTACTAGTCTTAGAGTAGAAAAATACTCTTAGAGAAAGAGATGTGTTCAATTATCATATGACAGAATAACAAATATTGCACATCTGTTTATTTCTTATCTGATCTTACCCTCTTTTTGTACCTTTCTGGGCATTCTCTGACAGCAAACCTTGATATATTTCCATCCTTACTTCTAGTCCCTTTTACAAGTAAACCTCATTCAAGCTATAAGGTTCTTCTCAATTATAATTCCAAGGAGTCTTGCCTAAATATTCACTCATTGTAACCACAATCTGGGTAGAGCCTCCCATGATATGATCCCTTTTGTTTCTATTACAGTACTTCACATTTATGAGCCAACATCTGCTCCTCAAATAAATTTGAGTATTTGAACTTTTTAACTGAATTTTATAACATTTGCATTTAGCAATGATCTCATAGAGAGTAGATAATTGTTTCTTTTGAGTGAATAAATAAATTTCAACATTCAGTAAACTTATAAATAATTATACATACATGTGCCCAAGTAATATTCTAAATAGTAAACAGCCTCTAAATTCACAGATTAATCACAAAAGATGATGGCAATAGATTGTGGGTGGCATAAATACCTTCTAAAAATTAAATGTTTGTTGATACTTTAGTTGCTGAAATACAGAGAGAGAGTTAAAGTGAAAAAGAGAATGACTCAAGTACGGCAGCTACTTATCAACTGTGAAATACTTCAGTATTACATTCACCAATATAATTGCATTGATGCTTACTTGTTTGGATATATGTATAATTATATATTTGAAATATAAGGTTTCTGCTATCTTTATTTTATACATTCTCTTATCCAAAAGCTTTCAGAGGCATTTTAGGCAGGTATTCGAGTTTTTGGGAAATATATTCTTTCCTGAAAAGACAATAATTATCTGTCCCATCATACTTTCTATCAGAGACGAATGTGCTCCAACTTCAATTCCCAAAAAACTACTCCCCGGAAGATACCTTGAAGATGACTTAACTGGGATACTAGTATCAGTAGCATTTGCCTCTCTTATCCGAAATCTAGTCATATTCATGGTTCTCCCTCAAACATGAATTCATTTTTGTAAAAGGGTTCAAAATGGTTTAATAAGATGAAAAGAACATTAGGAGTCTTAAGGGAACCAAAGGCAACTAGGATTTTGGAAACCTTTAGGGAAGTTATTTTCGCATTCAGTTATTATTCTCGCATTCAGCAAGAAAGTCACAGTGGTCAGGCCTGCCAGTGGGTGGATTTACAATATATAATTCTTTCAGAATGAGATATGCAAATTAAATCAATTAAATTCTGGCTGTGCTTGGCCATTCTAACATGCACACTCATCGCCACATTAATTGAAATGGTGCTGAAGGAGTCTTAAATTCAGGGTAATAAGTTGTGTCTGAGATCATCAACAAGCAATGCATTCATATTAGGGCTGAGTAGGAAGAATTGATTCTAAATCATTCAAAAATACAGCTTTGCATCGAAGAGAAGCTAGTCACACTGTGCTGACAAACAAAAAGGAACTCTGTTTTTCATTTCTACTGGCAAAAGGCACAACTTGGTCAGGAAAAGAACTGTGTTTTACCCCATCACCACCCTGGACTCTAAGAAGATATAAGGGTTTGAATGAGCAGTGACTAAGATTTTGACTAAGAGCTAGAGGCAGTAAAATTTCAGAATAAAACTGGGGTAACAGCAAAAGGTTTAGTACATTTTATTATAAACCAGTAATAATTACTTTATTATAAACCAGTAAAATATGGAAGGTCCTGAATTCTTTCTATTTTAAATGCCCCTTTCCACCAGTCAATCTATTAATAAATTTTCATTTTCTACTTTCTAACTTTTCCTTTAATCTACCAACCTTTCCTGACTTTCATTGGCATCACTATTTAGACCAATCCATTAATATTTCTCCTCTGAACTTCTGTAATTGCTCCATCACTAGCTTCCCTGATTCTATTTCTGTTTCTTTATAAACTACTCTGTTTTTAGACACCATAGCGGCTATTAGAAATTAAAAATACAAAAATAAAATCTCATGTGATTTCCCATTTTTGAGCTTTCAATATTTATTGTTCTATTATTTTTAAATAAAATTCAAACTTCGTTTCATAGTCCAGTTGGTCTTGCATGACAGGAGCCCTTCTGCCACTTTAACCATGTCTGTGTGTCCAATATCTCCCTTGGCCCTCTACTAAACAACCCCACTCATGTAAGTAATCATATTGAACACTTAAATCCCTCCTCCCAGTGCTGTTGCTTCTAGAGCATTTTTCTCTATTCCCCCAACTCCCAGCCTCATCTCCAACTACTTTGAGTTTCTGGCTATGCCAAAAAATGTTGATACCTTCTTTTAGGATTTCCACATGATCCCCTTTAGCTTATTTCAAGTGGCTAAGAAATAGAAACCCCCGTTTTTACCTAGCCATCTCAAGCCGTCAATGCTGCTCCAGCAACAGTGAGAGATTAAGTACTCTGAGATCTGCTCCTGCTGGGATCCATTTCCTCTATCAGCAGGCACACTCCAACAGGGATAACATTCAGATGGTGGGGGTCCCACTTGAACTGATTTGCCTTCAATCCAGTCAACAAGGAAAGGCAATTTAACATCACGTTTAGTATCACTTGTTTTGCTAAATACATTCTAACAGAGTTTTAATGACTGAACCCAGGGAGTACTCTATCTACATATGAGTTGATTGGTTGAGAACTGATTTCCCCCATTGGAGGTCTCACTATAAATTCATGATGTATTAAGCCATTAGTCAAAGATTTCAACATTTCAAACATGCTGCCATTAATACTAAGACTACACTCCTATCTTACATTTCTTTTTCTCAAAATGATTACTGTGACCTCTGGGTACTTGCCCAAAAAAACAAACTTGTGGGGGCCGGAGAGATAGCATGGAGGTAAGGCGTTTGCCTTTCATGCAAAAAGGTCATCAGTTCGAATCCCGGCGTCCCGTATGGTCCCCCGTGCCTGCCAGGAGCTATTTCTGAGCAGACAGCCAGGAGTAACCCCTGAGCACTGCCGGGTGTGGCCCAAAAAAAAAAACCAAAAAAAAAAAAAAAAAACCATAAAAAAACAAAACAAAAAAAAAAAACAAACTTGCAACATTCACTTTATTTCCCATATAAACCTTCCATGTTGACCTCTGAATTATCCACAGAACCTTTTCCATCAAGTTTTCTGAACACAGGCTTTTTCAAAGGTGGAGAGGACCCATGAACAGCCCAGCATGAAAATAGGAAAGTCCATATCTCAAGTGGGCAGATGCAGGTGGCATGTTCATACAGGCTTCATGAGTATGAGCCCAAGAAGCACATATGAGTCTTTTTTTACTTTTCAATGAGTATTTTCATCTTTTTAAAAACATTATGTCCTGGGGAGAAATAATAATTAATTAATGATTAAGATTGTCATACGCTGTTAAGAAGATACTTTATCATGCTAATACTAATAAACACAATAATTATTCTAGGAATAAATTTTCCTGCTTCTCTTTTGCCATGATTTCCTTTATTATTAGTAGTTCTGAGTTCCAAGAAGTCAAAACCAATTCTTAATATCTGGAGAATAAATGGAGTTGATCAGAAGAAAACTGGAAATTTGTATAATCAACCAAATCTTGTTTCTCAAGTATCCATTCCTCTGTGAAATACCTACACAAAAATGTTTGCGTTAAGAGTCTGAGTTCAAATTACAAAAGCCCCCATCATTTTCCCTAATAACCCCCTTCAGTTTTCCAAAATGAACTGTACATAATGTCTTATCTTAAATAAGGCTTGGTCTTGACAAAAGAGATGGCTTGTGATTACTAGGTAATTACATAAAATGTGATTTTGGGCAGTTGAACTTAGACATGCCCCTTGGATACCCCCACTGTAAAGACTGTTGAACCTGGACACGCCCCCTTGTCATGCCTGTATAAAAAGAAAAACTTGTATTGTTAGCTGAGGGTCCAGAATAGTGACCTGTGCAATAGTGTCCCTGTTGGCTCACAGGGGATGGGAGGAGGGCAAAGATAAAGCATCGGGGAAATGCAGCCTGCTTTGTATCTATTTTCTATCCTATCTTCTTTGAACTCCGGCCACCTCTGGCCAGTGAATTTCCATTTCTCTCCCTCTCTCTGAATCCCCTAGCCAGTGGCAGCAGGCCTCAGATTCCAGGAATAAAAAGTGTACTTTGATTCTCTTTCTCTCCTCTCTTCTCACTCTTTCCCAGGCAGAGGTTGCTACAATTTGATGTCCATGGGTGGGCATGAGGCCAGCTAGGCCTCAGGATCTCCTGCAAGCCTTGCAGCACCAGGTCCTGGTGCTTGGGCCTTTGTAATCTGCAGCCCTGACAGTCGTGGGTTTCTTGGCCTTCTGCACATACTCATGATATATTCAAATGCTTTTTTGTGGTAGATCACACATATTATTAACAAATGGTTTATACATTATAATGCTAAACTTTTGTTAGTGGAGGCACACCCAGTGGTGTTCAAGGCTTACTGTTGTTGACTCTGCACACAGGGATTATAATTGTGGGATTCAGGGCAGCATATAAGTCTTGGGGAATCAAACCTAGGTTGGCTGTTTGCAAGGCAAGGGTCTTACCTGCTGTTCTATTTTTCTGGGTTCTCAAAGGACTTTAGTTTATACTTCCCAACTCTTCCCTGTTCTTCATATATTTCATTCATATATACATACATAATTTTCCATCTGTCCATGTCTATATTTAGAGATGATAGCAATGGAGAGAGTAAATGTGAAAAAGGCTAATGGCATACACAATTAATCTGTTATTTGTAATTAAGCTCTTTTTGTTTCCTGGAATTTACTCTAGTTTTTCTCTGCTGCCAATTTTTTTTGGGGGGTCACACCCTTCGGCGCTCAGGGGTTACTCCCAGCTCTACACTCAGAAATCGCTCCTGGCAGGTTCGGGGGACCATATGGGATGCCAGGATTCAAACCACTGTCCTTCTGCATGCAAAGCAAATGCCTTACCTCCATTCTCTGGCCCCTGCTGCCAGTTTTTTAATATAAAATCAGTCCCCTCCTACACTGAAAACTATCATAACAATGTGAATGAATGAGGGAAGTAGAAAGCCTGTCTAGAGTACAGGTGTGGGGGGATGGGGAAGAGGGAGATCTGGGAAATTGGTGGTGGGAATGTTGCACTGGTGAAGGGGGGTGTTCTTTACATGACTGTAATCATACAACTATAATATGTTTGTAATCATGATGTTTAAATAAAGATAATTATAAAAAATTATTTTATAGGAATAATAAAATAAAAAGTAAATATTGTTTGAAAAAAATCACATCTATTAATTATTCTAATGATTCTATCCTAGCTTTTATTTGTTTTGCCTGTTAAGGTATTATATGATATATATGTAATATGTGTTATATAAGATTATAAGTATAATTGAAACTATACTAAATGTATTGACAAAGAATTATAGATACATGAACAATTGTGATGAATCTGTATGGAGATATTTTACTGCATTTTAAATGAGTGAAAAAACTTTGATCTACACTTTTTGATGTAATGATGTAATGAGATATGATGGAAGATGTGTATTTTAAAATATAAACATGTGCTTTTTATTAAATAAATAAATAAATAAATAAAAAAGCAAAAAAAAATCAGTTCCCTCATTTGAAAACACCTATTTTATATACTCCAACCAAAGTGATATCACAAAATTTTCATGAAGAAAGCAAAACAGTTACTATAATCCTATTATTACCTGAGGGGAACTATGCTAATATAATATAATATAATATATATTATATATAATATATTATATTTATCCAGATTCATTCTTCAGTCTTGACCTTTGAGAATCTTCTGATCTACTTTGTTCATTCTCTTACCTACTTTAGTGATTTGGATTGGAATTTTTTCACAACCAACTGTATTATTCTCCTAGTATTGCTTGTATGGATATCCTTTGTTTCTGCCCAACATTCCTATTCTCCAAATAATCTGTTTGATGCAAACTTGGTCAAGTTTGATACAAGCTTGATGGGAGTACAGTTTCCTTCTTTAGTCCTACCACCATGTTCAGGATGGCAAAAAGTGAAAGCCCTAGAGGCAGGTCTGGCTTGGACCTGGGGGGGGGGGGGGGGAAGTGCTCTCCTAAAACAAAAGGTTTTATAAACTATCACTGCCTCAAAAAAAAAAAAAAAAAAAAACAGAAAATAACCAAAACTAAGTTCTTTAAGAACATATTCTCTGAATATTCTTTCACTTGTGTGTCTCTATATCTATTTGTTTTTTTTTTCACCCTGGAGATATCTGTGTTCTTTTTTTGAATATTTACTTCCTTTCTTTCACTTTCCTCACTAAGTTTTATTCAATAAAAATGTCTTGTTATACACACACACACACACACACACACACACACACACACATCAAACCTATGTTCACAAGAAAAAGCAAGTATTAGTGAAAATCTGGACTAAAGATCTTTCATATATTGCTGATGTCACTTGGCTCCATCTCTATAGAAAACAAGAGAAACATTAAGACAAACCTGGCAAATCACTTTGTAGGTATCTGAAGAATATAAAAATACTATTTCAAAATGTCTTTATATATTCTTATACACATCATATATTCTTATACTCATTTCAATACTACTTTTATTAGCAAAAAGAAAAAGTAACTAAGTGTCCACTGACAAATGACTTAATAAAGATTATATGCATATATAATACTATTAAACTACAAAAATAGATGAAATTTTACTGTTTACACCAAAATGGAAGGAACTTGAGAGAATTACACTAAGAGAAATATGCCAAAAGAAGAAATACAAATATCAGGTGATTTTACTCAGATACAGAATATAAAGAAATAAAGTGAAAAGGCAAAAGAAAAGAAAAAAACACTTAAAAATAAGCCCTTGGGTAATGAACTGAGGTTATTAGAAGGGGAATGGAAGTGGGAATAAAGGGTAGTGGGATTTCATTGGACTATGGAAGAATGTTACTAGTCATTTGATGTTGGTCCTAGTGTGATAACAAACATGTGAACCTGTATTCTTAAAGTATAAGGAGTGCTAAAAATCACAAATAGAAGGTGAGTGCAATTAGGGCAGAGAAGGGATCACTATGACAATGATTGTTGGAAATGATGACTTTGAACAAGAATAGGATACTGAAAAAATAAATAATGGGATATACATAATAAACTTCAGTAAAAATATTGCACAACACAGAGTTGTAAAGAGAAAAAAAGGGAAGGATTTGACAGAGAGAGAGAGTGAGAGTGAAAAAAGTAAAATGTCTGCTCCAGAGGCAGGCTAGGGGCAAGAAGTGGGTAAACAGGGGATATTGGTGGTGGGAAATGTGCATTGGTGAAGGGTTCTGTACTCTGTATGACTGAAAATCCTCTGAACTTTGTATCATGGAAAAAAAACCAACAGCAGGTAGGGTGCTTGCCTTGCACACAGCCAACTCCAGTTTGATTCCTGATATACCATATGGTTACATGAGCACCACTAAGGATGATTCCTGAGTACAGAGCCAGGAGTAACCAGAGCACATCTAGGAGTGGACCCCAAAACAAACGTAAGAAATATTTTAAGATTACATGACATGGGCCCGGAGAGATAGCACAGCGGCGTTTGCCTTGCAAGCAGCCGATCCAGGACCAAAGGTGGTTGGTTCGAATCCCGGTGTCCCATATGGTCCCCCGTGCCTGCCAGGAACTATTTCTGAGCAGACAGCCAGGAATAACCCCTGAGCACCACCGGGTGTGGCCCAAAAAAACAAAAAAAACCCCAAAACAAAACAAAAAAAAGATTACATGACATGTAATTTCTAAAATAGTTCAGTTCATATAAGCAAAAAATAATCTGGTAGAAAGGGAGGATGATCAAAAGATAGGGAGTATTCATTTTGGAAGATGAAAACGTTCAGGAAATCTGTTGTAAAATGTGAACATAGTTTATAGTGCTATACACTACACTTGCAAATGTTTAAGATAGTAACTGCTGTGATTTTGAGAGAGAGACAGAGAACAACCAAGATTACAATTTGTTCTCATGTGGCTTCCGAATCAATTTCAATTTTGAGTGGAGCCCAGGCCATTTGCAAATATTCCCCCAATGGAATGTAACAAATGGCACAGGGGGTAGCCACATGGATACCTGGAGTTGCACCAGTGCTACACTTGGGTTGGCCAAGAGTCTCAGAACTGTCTTTCATGCTGATACCCTTTCTTCTCTTTTTCCTTATACCTATCATAGGAATCAGTTGCCTTCATGGACTAAAGGTCTTCATTGTCTGCTCTTCCTTCCTCTCCCTGATCTTTCCTAGGAACTATTGAGACTATATCTGAGATACTTACCTTCATTTTGGCCTCTGCTTCCCAATAATTCAACCCATAATAAATCACCACAAATTATATGCAAACAGGTTTTTCAATACACTCAAATGAGATAATGGACAGCATGGGAACACATACTGATGGCTGACATTAGTAATCTGGATAGAACCCTCTAAGAATTTATGTGACATCCTCATGTAGCTTAAACTCTGCTCTTTTCTCCTTGCCTCCTTTTAACTCCCAAAACCATGTTTAATGCATTGTGTCACAGTTATTTACAGGTTTGTGCCCTCACTAAGATTATGATAATTGAAGGCTAAGGCCCTACTCCTACTTATTTCTGTTAGATTATACGCTTTTATACCCAAAAAAAGATCATCCCTGGTTTCTTTGTATTTGTTTATTTACAACTTAGTTTTACCTCAAAACAGAGACTGTCTTATATGTAAGCCTGGGTCAGACTGGCTCAGGCTAGCCTGAGCTATCAATTCTTAATCTGTTCTTGTTCCCCACCAATGAACTCAGTATTCAATAAAAACAACCATTCTGGCAGGAAACTCGCTCTTGATATGAGGTAGAAGATTGCTAGACTGCATATGTTTCACCCTCAGCCTGGTCTGGATTATTTCATGCAGTGACTATGCTTTAGAATCATTTCCCTGAGGTTGGGGATAAGGCATGTGGGGTGATTTTACAACAATGGTGAGTGCCTTTATCTTCTGGTAGATAATAAACCTGATGGCCCTCTCAAGCTGAATTGAATGTGCTGTCCCTTTCACTGGAACATCAGTGCACTTGATTCCCATTCTGAATAGCTTCATGTTGCTCTAATCTACCTGTATTTCTTGCTTTGGGCTGTATGTGCTAGGCTCCCAAGAGATTCTCCCTTGTAGATACCCCAAGAGAGAAGGGGTGTCTTCCCAGTGGTGATGAGTTCTCAATCTAAAGGCCTTACCAGGGCTAATAATTTATCACTTACTAAATAGAGAGAACCCCATCCCCCACCAAGGATGATGAGCTAGCTGCCATCTCTGCAGACTCAGTCTGAAAACAACTCAGCCAGAGATATTTCTGCATCCCAAGCCCTGAGTTAGGTAGACAAGTCAGTGATGGCAATCCAAGTCCTGGGCACTATCATATGGTTCAAAGTCCTGAATGGTTATGGATTTATCAACAGAAATGACACCAAAGAAGATGTCTTTGTTCACTAGATAGCTATTAAGAGAAACAATATCAGAAAGCTTCTGTATAGCATTGGAGATGAGGAGACTGTGGAGTTGGATGTTGTGAAAGAAGAGAGAGGTGCAAAAGCTACTAATGTACCTGGACCTGGTGTAGTGTCAGTGAATGGTAGGTGATATGCTCTCAATCAACACAGGTTCAGTCAATTCATTCCCCAGCCTCACTCAGCTGCCCCACCACCTATGGTGGTAGAGGCCCCTTCAGACACCATCATCTACCATTTTTCTTTTACTGGAAGTGCTTTGTACAAGGACCTTGGCTCCCCAACCTGCAAACAGCTTATTGTGTGTTGTGAATGTAAATATTTTGGGGATTATTATGTTACTGACCCTACCCTGATCCGGTGATTGTGAACCTCTTCAGGGTCTGACTTGCAACAATTGTGGAGACCCCAGTAATCACCACAGAAGGTGGATATGAAGAATCTAAGTCCAGCCAAAGTCCAACTGAGGAGAAGCTGCTTTCAGAACCTCCTGCACCTGGGTCAGCTCAAAAAATTTAATTTTCTTCTAGGTCACTCTCTTAATTCTATTTGCATCGTTCACTGTATTGCTCGTTAAACTGTGTTTTTACCTGTATATATCTTAATAGTTACTCCTTTGTTCTATGCACTATTGCAAACAGAAAATTTTGTGTCCAGTTTAGTGGTTGAATATTAGTTTGCACAGTGCCAGGGAAATACAGAACGTTGTTAGATTTATAATGGTTTTCAGTTATCCTAGTTAATGTTTCTCAATTGCTATGATGTTTGATTGTGTATATCATTTAGCAACTTATTCTCAAATTAAGTATGTCTGCAGAAATACCTTTGTCCATAAAAATCTATGGAAAAGGAACTTGGATAGTATAGACTTCCTATAGTGCTCATTATAAGAATGTTTTAGCAAACGTTCTTTCAAATGATGCATATCTGCAGAATGTTCTAACAATTATTTTTAGAGAAGTCTATAGAAAAGGAACTTGGAGACCAAAGAGGTGTAAGATCACTAAGTAGTAAGCTAGGCACAGAGGGGACCACTCATTCTAGCAGCCCCCGGGGATGAGGGGGGAGGATATAGGAGGCAGGACGGGAACAGAGGTGGAAGGAGGACAATTCGGTGATGGGAATTCCCCTGATTTTATGTTAATATGTACCTAAAATATTATTGTCAACGATATGTAAGCTACAATGATTAAAATAAAAATCATATAAAAAAAGATAAGGAACTTGAATGCTCTAGGCTAGTATAGTAGTGCTTGATGTAAGAATGTTAAAGAACTTGTTTCAAATCAAGTATACCTGCAGAAAGGTTCTAATGTTTATCTTCAGTAAAGTCTAAAAATTGAGATATGTATAAGACAAGGGTCTGGAAAAAGCTGATTATGTTGAAAATAGTGTATATACAATCTAATCTATGGTGCTTTACAGCCAAGTCTCACTAGCAGAGATTGCTAGGAATTGGCAACAACAGCAACTGGCTTAAAATTTCTCACCACCTTATTTGATACTAAAAGATTTTCTTTTCTCTATTTTCCCAGCTTTTACTGTACATTCGCAAAATAATAAACACTTTTTTTTTTGTATTTTGGGGTCACACCTAGTGGCACACAGGAGTTACTCCTGGCTCTGCAGTCAGAAATTGCTCCTGCCATGGGGGACCATATGAGATGCTGGGATTTGAACCATTGTCTATCCTGGATAGGCCACATGCAAGGCAAATGCCCTACCACTATGCTCTCTCTCTGGCCCCAACAAATACTTTTTTAGGTTCTGATCTGGGGTTCCTGCCTTTTGCAAAGAACAGTCGAACATGACTTATGCACCGTTCTCAAAAAAAAAAAAAATGGGGCAGTTGTTAGATTACCTTATTTTACCCAAAACAAAGATAATTCCTCGGGGCCGGTGAGGTGGTGCTAAAGGTAAGGTGTCTGCCTTGCAAGCACTAACCAAGGAAGAACCGCTGTTCGATCCCCTGGCGTTTGATCCCCCGGCATTTGATCCCCCGGCGTCCCATATAGTCCCCTCAAGCCAGGGGCAACTTCTGAGCCCTTAGCCAGGAGTAACCCCTGAGCATCAAACGGGTATGGCCCTAAAAACCAAAAAAAATAAAAAAAGATAATTCCTAGTTTTATTTTTTTTTATCTATTTGTTTACAAGTTGGTTTTGCACCAAAACATAGACTGTGTTATATGTAAACCTGAGCCAGACTAGCTCAGTATAGCCTGAGCTATTGTTCCTTCCTCTATCCTTACTTCCCCACCTGGAGGGGGGGTGGTCTCTATATTCAATAACAATGACCTTTCTGGCAGACAACTCACTCTAGATAAGAAGATTGCCAGGGAGTGGAGTGGTGGTTCAGGGGTAGGGAGTTTGCCTTGCACACTGCTGACCTAGGAATGACCGCAGTTCTATCCCCCAGCATCCCATATGGTCCCCCAAGACAGGAGATTTCTGAGAGCATAGCCAGGAGTAACCCCTGAGCATCACCAGGTATGGCCGAAAAGAAAAGAAGAGAAGAGAAGAGAAGAGAAGAGAAGAGAAGAGAAGAGAAGAGAAGAGAAGAGAAGAGAAGAGAAGAGAAGAGAAGAGAAGAGAAGAGAAGAGAAGAGAAGAGAAGAGAAGAGAAGAGAAGAGAAGAGAAGAGAAGAGAAGAGAAAGAAAAGAAAAGAAAAGAAAAGAAAAGAAAAGAAAAGAAAAGAAAATAAAAGAAAAGAAAAGAAAAAAGAACATTGCCAGACTACGTGTTTCACCCTTAGCCTGGTTTGGATTATTTCATGTGTGACCCTGCTTCAGGCTCACTCAGGTTATTGAAGATACAGCATGTGGGGGTGATTTTACAATTCCTCCAATACCTGTCAAGGTTTCTAACAGACAAGATATGCTTAAGAAAAGATTGAGGGAGGAAAGGCTACCAGAAGAAGAAAGAAATTAAAGAAAGAGTTAAAAGGCGGGACCGGAGAGATAGCATGGAGGTAAGGTGTTTGCCTTTCATGCAGAAGGACGGTGGTTCGAATCCCCGAACCTCATATGGTCCCTCGTGCCGGCCAGGGGTGATTTCTGAGCATAGAGCCAGGAGTAAATACTGAGCACTGCTGGGTGTGACCCAAAAACCAAAAAAAGAAAAGAAAAGAAAAAAGAAAGAGTTAAAAGGCAGGAACTATTTACGATATATTGCTGAAATAGTTGATGTTCAAAAATGTTCATCTCTAAAGATGCTTGTACTAACAAATATGTCTTGAGACATCACTATATGCCAGATGGAAAGAAAAAAATGTGAAATATATTGAAGTGATCTTTGTCCTAAGCACAGAAAGATGGAGGCATTTGATTCTACTATAACTAATTAGAATCCCTGTCTTACCCAGAACTAGTTGATCAATAAAGCATTTCTTGTATGCTGTGGATTTTGACAGATCTGAAAAGGGTTGGAGTCTACTTGGGGAAATGGACACTGATGTTAACAACTCTTCTCTCAAGATGTGCGAGGGGAATATTCCATTTACTACCTCCTTAGTCATTTTCAGGTATAAACCTGTGCTTTTTTCTCCACTAATTATACTGACCTTTCTCCAGGCAAAGCTTTAGACTGTGACTATATTACTTGTTTCAGAAATCATTTGTTTATAAATGAAATGGTGCCATGTTGCCTGGGGAGGTTCAGACTTGGCTGCATGAGGCTTTCTTCCATTTGGAATACTTTAACACATTTAAGTCATTTAAGCTTTTAAAAACAATTGCCCCGATGATCACAGAAATTTTGAGTTTTCTTCAAGAACAAATGCCACTAAATATAACCTGATGTTAGCTCAATCTTCAAAATCGGTTTTGAGGACTTATCTTTTCTTTGGGTGCATTTCTGAGTTCCAGAGTAGAGTGACCAGTAAGTGATGGAGATTGCTTTAGTTCAGTGTCCCTTAGCAACCATAATTTCACTTTCCTGTTGCCATAACAACTACAGCATGAACATCAAGGTCATCAAGCCCACTGAGCCTCTCTCAGGAAACAAGTCTCCACACTCTTCAGGCTTCTCTTCTCTATTTGCTCTCACAGGAGAAGTTTTACAGAAAATGACATTTGCTTGTCCCTTCTTCCATTCCACCTTACTTTAGAAAGCAATCTCTTTAAATAAACAAGATAAACCAAGATAAAGGGCATGCAGATAGCTTATCTAGAAATTGCTAAAGCCATAGTAATCTGATATTTAAACTAGGCTGTGTTTTCAAATGTTCTGCTTTAAAAAATGAAGGGAGACAATATGGCAAGGAGATAAATAAGGAAATACTAGAAGTCTGAGATTTCCAGTATGATATTTGTCATGATTCTTAGTACTTGGGTTCTCTGGCTTGAAATTTCTGGAAAATGAGGGTGTTAGGGGGGAGAGTGAATTTGATGATCTGCAAGGCCCTTTCCAGTTCTTACATTTTATGAATCCACATTTCAATGCAACATATTTTTATTTATATATATCATTTTTATTTTGATATTTTGATTTACATATCTTTCACAGTAATATTTTAGGTACATATCAACATTGAATCAGGGGAATTCCCATCACTAAATTTGTCCTCCTTCCACCCCCAGTCCCATCTTGCATCCCATATCCCCCACCTTCACCTCCCGGGCTGCTAGAATAAGTGGTCCCCACTGTGTCTAGCTTACTACTTAGTGATCATACATCTGTTTGGTCTTGGTACCTCCCTTATTTCCCCCTCTATTTGAGAGATGGAACTAGATAGTTCAAGTTATGTGGTTTTGTTTGAAGAGAAGAAAAACAATAAAATGGGGTAAAAATCAAATTCAAGGCAACATATTTTGCAAGGGGTGAAATGAAGCTAATCCCAGCAGAGGGAGGCTTGTCTATCTCTCATAAAACAATCAGTTTCATTGAATAAAAGTAAAAACCCCTCATGATAAGGGCTCTTATACTTATGCCTATGCATGTGCGTGGTAGAGTTGGCACTCCAAAATGTTGAATCACTATGAGTAATTATGCGGCAGGGGAAGTTTCCATTCTTCATGTTCTCTTAAGAATTATAAATAGTAGACATTAAAAATGACTCTGCCTCTGCTTTCACCTGAAATTCAAAGAAATTAGCCAGATATTAGCATTTGTAGATAGTATAATTTTATAGCTCTATTAAGGCAGATATATAAATTCCCCAGCAAAACTGATTTTACCTTTGAGAAACAAAGAGTCTATTTAGTCTCTTACAAGAATAAGTGATCCTTAGCACATTCTGGATAAACCCCATTTGTCAAGTTTTCCAAATCATCATTGCTAACTTTAACTGACTTCTAAAATTCTGTACACTAATTAGGCAATTTGAGTTTCAACATATATCAAATAAAAAGGATTTCAAGATTTGTGCATTGTGCTCATTTCTTGAACTTAAGGCCTTGCTTTTTTCCTTTGATTTTTATTGCAGGGCGGGACACCATTTTTATTAGTTACGAATTGTTTTGGTATTGCCAATATTTTTGACATCTTTATATGACTTTTCTTGATCTCCAAAAAAGCTTTGCTAGTTCATGTGGCTTGAAGTTATCATCCCCTTCGTGTTGGTTCTGCCTATCCTACCTGACATCAAAGTTTTAATGTTTGCTAATCATTACTTTTTCTTTCTGCCAGCAGGTAGAAAGTACACCTTGAAAAGTTGCTGGGAGAACTATTGCTCCATAAAGGACTTTTAAAAGGCTGCAAATGTTTTTCATTAAGGAAAGAAAGCCTATTGTATGAAGAAAAAAAAAAAAAAAAGGAGGGGAAGGGCATTTCCTGCTGGCCCTTGTTTCATCAGTACTTTCTCAAAACAGGTGGGTTTCTTTTGGCAAAAGAAATCTGGAAATCAGTGTCTTCTTGTGGCACAGAGATCTGTGTTCTGCTGAACTGGAAGAAATGATAAGCACGTAACTGCGTTTAAGTTTCTTGTAAAAAATGCAGTTGGCATAGTGTTAAATGAACACATGGATCCCAATAGCAGTAACTATCATGTGCTAAGTGAAAGGAGAAAAGAGTTGCAACACTAAAGAATTTAATCAAATCCATCCATTCATGAATGATCCCATGTAATTACATCTAACACTTACTATGAATTTTTGCTGTTCTGTGTTCCATCATACGATGTCATCAGCACTTGCACTATCCTATAAACAGAAAATTTTCTTAGCCCTATTTTAAATCTGGGGAAATGGAGACATTAAACAACTTATGCCTATGGGGAGACTAAAATTCAATTCAAAAGTAACTTTCTTACATTGAGATGATAAAGTTAGGAGGCTCCAATCCTGCAATAATAACAGTTTATTCTCTCTTAAAGGTAAAAACTTTTAAAAATAGGGGGCCGGAGAGATAGTACAGCGGTAGGACATTTACCTTGCATACAGAAGACCCAGGATGAACAGTGGTTCAAATCCCACATCCCACATGATTCCCTAAGCCTGCCAGGAGCGATTTCTGAGAGCAGAGCCAGGAGTAATCCCTGAGCACCACTTGGTGTGGTCCAACACCACCCCCCAAAAAACATTGAAGAAAAACAAAAACCAGAAAGAGAAAAGAATTGGGGGGGGGGGACACTGGTGATGGGAATATTGCACTGGTGAAGGGGTGTCCTTTTTTGTAACTGAAACTCAACTATAAATATGTTTGTAATCATGGTGCTTAAATAAAGATATTAATTTAAAAAAAGAATTAGGACATGGGGAGTGCAGATTTTGAACCTCATCATTTGAGCCCCTTATTATTTCCACCCATTTCTAAAGTGATGCCTAAACTTTTAGTTAGTTGACACTCAACTCAACTCTTCCGAGTCTCTTCCGAGACTGAGCACTCAATTCTTCCGAGTCTCTTCCGAGTCTCTTCCGAGTCTCTTCCGAGACTGAGCATAGATACTGAAGAATAGCCACTATTATAATTGTTCTGAGATTTGATAGAAAAGATGACCTGGGTATATTTAGGTCTTTTTTGTTTGTTTGTTTGGTTGGTTGGTTTGGTTTTGGTTTTGAGTCACATCCAGCGGTCCTCAGGGGTTACTCCTGGCTCTGTACTCAGAAATCGCTCCTGGCAAGCTCAGAGGACCATATGGGATACCCTGATTCGAACAACCATTCGTCCTGAATAAGCAGCTTGCAAGGCAAATACTCTACCACTGTGCTATCTCTCCGGCTCCTATTTAGGTCTTTTTTAAAAAACATTTTATCAGTGCTGAGATCAAACCCAGAACCTCATAAATGGAAGACAAGTGCTCTTTCTATTACTAACCCACACAGCAGGTTAGGTGATTTGACTGAGAAACGAATGCTGCCTGAACAGGCACTAATACTAATTAATTTATGCAGAGCATTTATTTATTAATGCCAGTCACTGTGTTGAGCAATTTCATGATAATTCTCACTCACAGAACAATGGGAATGATGTAACTGCATTACCTCCATCTAGCAAGCCAAGAGCTTAAGTGCAAAGAAGTCAAGCTACAGGTTATATTCACATAGCTGTATAGAAAATAAAGAGTTAACAGGCTCTGATTCAAAGTCCTTAGACTTTTTTTCTGCACTAGTATACTCTCCGCAGGTTTTTCTGTCTAGTCCTCAGAACCTGCTACAGAGCTTCTTTTCAAAGACTTTTATCTCAAGGGCTCATACTCAAGATTTATAGTCAGTAGTCTGTTGAGAAGATGCTAGGAATCTGTTTGCTTAAGGATATCAGGAATTCTGAAGAATAAAATTAACAGAGACCCCAGCTTGAAGGATATAATCTCTCTGCTTACTTACTTCCCTTGGCCATTGCCTTCAGCAGTTACTGTGCTATGTCTGTGATTAATACCAAAACACTGTTTCATTTCTAATTTCATTTGGGACCAAGCATAACTCAACAGACAGGAATTCATTCCTAGAGCCAATTCCCTCCATCCAAGTTATGAACTTTCTTTGCCCATGCTTTAGGGTTAGTCAAATATTAATTTCAGTTTTCTTCTAAATCACAGTTATAGCTTTCTCCATAGTCCTCTAAAACATTTTTAACTTCTAGATATCAAATTTGTGACCCAGCTTTCCTTCAATTTGCCCACTTTCTGTGATAACATGAGGATATGTATTAATAACCAGCCCTGACCCCTCAGATCATCCTCAAGCACAAGCTTCTCAATAACTTCCGAGGTTGCAAGGAACATTTCCAAGTAACTCAGAGCAAAAAGTCCACCGTGATTTTCCAGGCAGTCTCAGAGCACAAGAATTCACTAGTTAAGCAGTCTTTGCTATATGCTTGTCACAGCCTCACAACAAGTAAAAGCTCTATTTGATTTTTGGGGAACGTTTAAAATGAACTTTACTCTCAACAAGCTATATATCACCAAGACTGGAAGCTGTTCCTGATAATTTGCAAAACCCCCCAGAGCTGAGGTCTGTATCTAAATGGCTCGTTCAAAAGAAGATATCAGGTTCACATGCAGAACTAGCAAGGCACTAATGATGTGCGGTACCAAGAAAGTGCAAAGTAATAATTCAAGCAAATAGATCCAATAGCATTCCAAGTCAATGGGCACCATAGAAATGTTTTATCCAGGCCAAAATTAATGCAGTAAAACCATTACACTACTAAACTCTTTTCTTCCCTTTCTAGTATGATATCCTCAGCAATCATCACTGCTGCCTAAAGCCGCAATAAACTTTGTTTAGACAAGTGTTTGAAGTGCATTGTTCACACAACAATAGAAAGAAAGACGAATAAAAGCTCCATACTTTGAGTGATGCATGATACAGGCAAAGATGGCATATTGTAAAATATTTAGTTGAAACAAAGCACATAGCTCTTATGCAAATATAAACACTAGTACACTCATAGTGATTTTCTCATTATCTGCTGGAAGGTTTTCTGTCCTACTGCTCTTATACCATTCTTCTTGATAAAATATTTTTATGAATTTCCTTCATCGACTTTCATGTGTTTTTAATACAGAATTTTAGAATGTCATTAAAGACCGATTTTTAAGTCCACTAAGGAAATATAAGGGCAATGTAGCTTAAAATATATTTATTTTTTTTTCTGCAGGAGAAAAGGTTGTAGGATAAGCAATGCAATTTGGTGCGAATTGATTTCAGTCTATAAAGTAAATACATTTGGGATGAGAAGAGACAAGTAGAAATGTTTCCAGATTTCTTTTCTTCCAAGCCCCCTCCCTAAAATCAGTTTGAAAAAATAAATTCTGGGGAGCCGGAGAGATAGCATAGAGATAAGGCATGCAGAAAGACAGTGGTTCGAATCCCGGCATCCCATAAGGTTCCCTGAGCCTGCCAGGAGTGATTTCTGAGCAAAGAGACAGGAGTAACCCCCTGAGCACTGCCGGGTGTGACCCAAAAAACAAACAAAAAATTTTCAGGAGTCAGGGACATAGCTCAATTGTGGAACCCTTGCCTTGCATGTATGAAGTCTGGGTTTGATCTTCAGCATCACAAAAGCAAAAAAGGTAAGCAATTAAATATTTTTATTTAATCTTAACATATTCAATATCCCATCCCTGGATTTTAGGTAGATAAGCAAACCATAAAATTAATTGTAAGCAGGTGAACCACAGAAAAGTCCATTATTGTCATTTTTTCTATCCTCATTTCTGACTTTCCTAATTAAATGTATTCAGTATCACAATGTGCTGTTATTGTTTAAAAACATGTACTTATATTCATTGAGGGAAATGTATTCACTAAGTTAGAGCTATTTGAATGTTTTTGTCCTTCACTTTGCAACAATTTATTTCTCAGCACTACAGAGTAATTAAACACATTCAAATGAAAATATGCATTGAATATATTTTTTTGCAATGAAAACACAACCTCTACTCACAAGACATCAAAAAAAAAACATATTTTATATTTGAAGTAGCTTACCCTTGACAATTTGAGTAGCTTACCGTTTACAATGGCTGAATTTAACTTTTTCTAAGATGTTGTGACAACCTACTACCAAGTTTTTTTTTTCTTGGTTTGTCTGTTCAGATACTTAAAGCCAATAATAATCTTTGAGATGCAGGTAGAGTTGGTCATGAGAATTAAAAAAAGAATGATTAAGAAAATGGGAAAGATAAGCATAGTTAACAAATGATAGTTTCCCATTCTTCCTTTCTCCTTCCTCAACTGTCTTTCATTTACATTTGGATATCCACATAATTGTGAGAACCTAACTACATTCAGAACTCTAGCAAGAAAGCATACAACCTCAACTAACCCAGTCCAATCTATGGATTACATCTCTTTGGTTAGTCATTGGTTCAGGAATATGAAAGTATTTTTTAAAAGATGTAAGGTTCAATAATGGAACTTTGTAATGTGCCTATCAAGATGTGGACATGAAAGATGATGGAGTAGGGAACATTGATGGTGGTATTGGTTTCAAAATAGTTTATGCCTAAAACTCAGCTATCAATAAATTTGTAAATCATAGTTCTATTTAATTTAATTTAATTATTTAAAAATTAAATTGATAGTAGGAAGCGTGCCACAAATAGTGAAGCAGTGCAGTGAAGGCAGAGAGGAGATCACTGTGACAAATGATAGTTGAGACTGATCACTCTGGACAATAACAGGGTGTTAGATGGAGATAACATGATACACATAGTACCCCTCCATTAATAATAGTGCAAGCCACATTTTATATAAAGAAAAATATAAAATATATAAAAAATAAAAGAGAGAGGATAGGAGTTAAATGCCTGTCCCAAAGGCAGTCTAGGGGGAGAGGGAGAGAAAAACAGGGACATTGGTAGTGGGAAGTGTTCATATGTGGTGCATATTGTAAGACTAAAACTCAAACATGGCCAACTTTTAATTATGGTTTTTAAATAAAAGAAAATAAGTTGAATTTTTAAGTCATAAAAGATATGGAAAGATAAGGGCCCGGAGAGATAGCACAGCTGCGTTTGCCTTGCAAGCAGCCGACCCAGGACCAAAAGTGGTTGGTTCGAATCCCGGTGTCCCATATGGTACCCGTGCCTGCCAGGAGCTATTTCTGAGCAGACAGCCAGGAGTAATCCCTGAGCACCGCCGGGTGTGACCCAAACCCCCCCCCCCCCAAAAAAAGATGTGGAAAGATGCAAAATTAATGCCAATTTAAACTAGATTGAGTTTGTTACATAAAACAAACTGTCATACTGTTTTTCTTTGGTGAAAGCACCAAAAACATACACTTTCTATTTAGTGCATATATTATTTTGAGTTATTACCCATCTGTATCCAAGATTACTTATAACTTAGAAAATCTTTCATGTTTTCCATCCTTTAGTTAGGGGCAAAATACTAGGATCTTCAACAATACTTTCACTTATATCTATCTCAAAGAACTTATTCATAGGCTGATGGCAACAAAAAAGGGTAGAAATAGATGTAGGTTTTTTTTTTTTTCAGGCTGAAATGTAGCAAGCTAAAATTCCATTACTGGAAGATTAAATTAGAGGTCAACCAGTTGTCTCTTCGTGTTCTATTCTCATTTTTGAGGTTGGAATTGAGAACAGCTACATATTCAACTCTGGCTATATGATTTGCTAAGGCAATTTTGCAACTTTCAAAAAAGCAATGTAAAGATGATGCAGACACACACAGAAGAAGGCAGAATAGGAGGGTTCCATAGAAATATGTTCAGATCTCTAGTGACATTCTAAAATCTGGCTCATATCTTTAACTCAGATCTGAAGCTCAATATCTGAAGCTCAGTATTCAGATTTTTTTTTTCACTCATCCCATTCTGTTAATCTTCTGTGCTTGGGGAAATAGCTTGGTTAAAATTTTCTAATCTTTAAAAAAATACATTATAAACTACAAAATGAGGAAGTACAGCAAAAGATATGTGGCAAAAGACTGAGATAAATAACAAAATATATTTACACAAAATATGGAGTAAAGACACTTTCAGAAATTTGAAGTGTATAGACTATTTAAAACAAATGAGAGGACTTCTTCTGCGGACTCCTTGTCAGTCTGTTAGCGGGAGATCTCCGCCGCCGACCCCTCGCCTTCTCCCGTCCCAGGAAACCCGACAACTCCTAATCATGCGTGAGTGCATCTCCATCCATGTTGGCCAGGCTGGTGTCCAGATCGGAAATGCCTGCTGGGAGCTCTACTGCTTAGAACATGACATCCAGCCTGATGGCCAGATGCCTAGTGACAAGACCATAGGGGGAGGAGATGACTCTTTCAATACCTTCTTCAGTGAAACAGGAGCTGGCAAACATGTGCCCAGGGCTGTGTTTGTAGACCTGGAACCCACAGTCATTGATGAAATTCGCACTGGCACCTACCGCCAGCTCTTCCACCCAGAGCAGCTCATCACAGGCAAGGAAGATGCTGCCAATAACTATGCCCGTGGGCACTACACTATAGGCAAGGAGATCATTGACCTTGTCTTGGACCGAATTCGTAAGCTGGCTGACCAGTGCACAGGGCTTCAGGGCTTCTTGGTGTTCCACAGCTTTGGCGGGGGAACCGGTTCTGGGTTTACTTCCCTGCTGATGGAACGTCTCTCTGTCGATTATGGCAAGAAGTCCAAGCTCGAGTTCTCCATATACCCAGCCCCCCAGGTTTCCACTGCTGTGGTTGAGCCCTACAACTCCATTCTCACTACCCACACCACTCTGGAGCACTCTGATTGCTCCTTCATGGTGGACAATGAGGCTATATATGACATATGTTGTAGAAACCTTGATATCGAGCGCCCAACCTACACTCACCTGAACCGCCTTATTAACCAGATTGTGTCCTCCATCACGGCTTCTCTCCGATTTGATGGGGCCCTGAATGTCGATCTGACAGAATTCCAGACCAACCTGGTGCCCTATCCCCGAATTCATTTCCCTCTGGCCACATATGCCCCTGTCATCTCTGCTGAGAAAGCCTACCATGAACAGCTTTCTGTTGCAGAGATCACCAATGCATGCTTTGAGCCAGCCAACCAGATGGTGAAGTGCGACCCTCGACATGGTAAATACATGGCTTGTTGCCTGTTATACCGTTGTGATGTGGTCCCCAAAGATGTCAACGCTGCCATTGCCACCATCAAGACCAAGCGCAGCATCCAGTTTGTGGATTGGTGTCCCACTGGCTTCAAAGTTGGTATTAATTACCAGCCTCCCACTGTGGTTCCTGGGGGGGACCTGGCCAAAGTACAGCGAGCTGTTTGCTTGCTGAGTAACACCACAGCCATTGCTGAGGCCTGGTCTCGCCTCAACCACAAGTTTGATCTGATGTATGCCAAGCGTGCCTTTGTTCACTGGTATGTGGGTGAAGGCATGGAGGAGGGAGAGTTCTCTGAGGCTCGTGAGGACATGGCTGCCCTTGAGAAAGATTACGAAGAGGTTGGAGCAGATAGTGCTGATGGGGAGGAGGAGGAGGATGAAGAATATTAATCTGCCTTCTAGTTTTATATTCCTGTTGTTTTGGATTGTCTTTTGTTGTCCACTGATTCTAAACTATTAATAAAAGTATGGTTTTCAGTGAAAAAAAAACAAAAACAACAACAAAAAAAAAACAAAAAAAAAAAACAAATGAGCTGAAGTAGGGAACAAACTAAATGTCATCAAATACACTTATTCTTTAGGCCACAGCCTGTAGTGCTCAGAACTTACTTTTGACTCTGTACTCAGTGATCACTCCTGGCAAGTTTTGGGGTGCCAGGGATTATAATACCAGGGATCATACCCGGGTTGGCCAAGTACAAGACAAGCATCCTACCCACCGCACCACTTTACTATCTCTCTGTTTCACTATCAAAATATTTTATTTTCCCTAACACTTTGGCTCTTCACTCCTATACCAGGCAGCAAATTGCTTTTTATTAAGTTAATTGATATTCTTTGGTTTACAATTAACAATGTTGTCAAAACTTTTTTATTTTGTAGATGCCTTTATTTAAACTAATACATTGCTATCAGATTACATCACCTTTAAGACTTAATAAAAACACTATAATATTAAATTCTAGAGCAAACGTAATAAAAGCAAGAGTAGTTAAATTCTACATATATTTTTTTATACCTTATTAACCAGATCTTCTTGTTTCAGGTATAAAATTAGAAAATGTATTGTACACTTAGCATATTTGTCCTAATGTATCCCAAGTTCTGAATCTACTCTTTTCTCAAAAGTGTCATGTTCCAATCCATTTTAAACCTAAAGAGGAAGTTTGATGGTACAGGTTCCAAAAAACAATAACCATATACTGACCAAGAATCTTTAAGACAAAACATGTCCATTGTTTACAGGTTGGATGGAGAGGGAAGATTAAATTCTAAGGTTCATTTTCCTCTACCTAAAATGTATTTTGTCTTACTTGAAGACCCCTTTAAAAAAAAGTAGCAAAATCAGCAGTCTTATTTAATGTAATCAAAATATCCTTAACTGTACAAAAAATCATAGTTATGAAGTTGAAACTTACAATGAAACACAATTGAGTTTCAGTCTTCTACTGTAGAATATCCTTCACCAGGCACTTTACTCATTATTAATGCCCCCAGTTTCCCTCCCATCTTCCCCCAGCATTCTATCCTGCCTGCCTCTCTGGTAGACATTTTTCTTCTCTCTCTTCCTTTTTTTTTTATTTTAGACACTGTGGTTTACAATATTGTTACTGAGGAGTATCATACATATCACTTTATCTACTTTCAGCACCCAATTCTTGTCCAGAGTGATAATTTACAACTAGTCATAGTTGTCATAGTGGTTCTTTCTCCAACATAACTTCACTCTCCCAATATTTGGCTCATGTTTCCTATCATGGACTGGTCCTCTTTACCCTGCTTCTGATAGTCTCTGGATAGTATTCTCAAACTATATATTTTTATATTTTTTCAAGTATGTGCAATAATTCTATGTCTATCTCTCTTCCTCTCCTCATTTCACTCAGTATGATACTCTCTATATCCATTTACATATATGTATGCAAACTCCATCATTTTCTTTTCCTAACAGCTGCATAGTATTCCATTGTGTAGATTTACCACAGTTTCTTTATCCACTCATTTGTTAAAGAAACACAAATGATGAAGTGAACATCACTCAATACCAAAAGCAGAGACATCAAAGAAAAAGAGAATAACAGCCTAATATCCTTGATGAACACAAATAAAAATATCCTCAATAAAATATTAGCATAGAACCCAATAATTCATTAAAAAGGTCATGCACCATGATCAAGTAGGATTCATTCCAGAATGCAAGGATAGGTTAATATACACTAGCCAATAATAAATACGCATGTCAATAAAAGAGCAGATAAAATTTGTATAATCATAGCAATAGATGCAGAGAAAGCACTCGGCAAGATCCAGCACCCATTCATGATAAAAAAAAAAACCTCTCAAAAAGATGTGAATTGATGGAACTTTCCTCAATATATTCAAAGGCATTTATCAAAAAGCATGTTTGACAAATATTATATAAGAAAGCCTTTCCTCTAAGATCTGGCTGGCACAAGACAAGGTTACCTACTCTCATTAATTCAATTCATCATAGTATTGTCCACAATTCTTGAATAAGAGCTAGCATATTGGAAAGCAAAATTATTGTATAATAATACTCCTATCCAATCATGTAAGTAAATCCTAAGAGGTGGACACTCTATGAGGGAGAGAGATATATCAAAATAGCATGTAGTAATAGAAAATGTCAAGGAGAGCCATCTAGAAGAGAGATACACAATTTATTTGGCTATGAGCACTTTTCAGGCAGGTAGGCATAACAAATGCAACTTGGACTATGGGAAAAAAATTTTTTTTCTGAAAAATTTTCCCCTCTCCAGGCTCTCATGATGAGCTTGTCTGGTTAATAAAACTCAAGTCCTTTTACACATTGTTGCCAGCATATACCACGGGTGAGGCTCACTTTTGAATGTAAATTATTTACACAAATTGCTGTATCAATGTGAAGATAAATGAATAAATAAATAAACATAAATGAACAATAGTGCCCTAAGATATGAGTATATAACCTGGCAATAGTTAACTTGCTAATCATGCACCTTAGAGTCAGGCTATGTTTTCTCCAGTTGGTTGTATTACACTCTCTTCATTCCTCTGCCCATCGAGCAGGCAAACACAGTCATTAAGTGTAAAATCACCCCCCCCACACACACACACCGTACCTCCAAGCCCAGGTGAATGAGTCTGAATCAGGGCCAAATATGAAATAATCCAAACCAGGCTCAGGGTTAAACACGTGTAGTCGGGGGGTGTGGGGGAAAAAACAAAACAGAACAAAACACGTGTAGTCTAGCAGTCTTCTACCTATTATGGAGAACAGACTGCCTGCCAGAAATGCTGTTTTTATTGAGTACAGTGACCACCGCTGCGTGGGACAGTAAGAACAAATAGCTTAGGTCAGGGGTGGCGAACAAGTTCGACACAAAGAGCCAAAATTTTCAACTGTGAGAGTCAGAGAGCCACACCACGCAGTGACCTGCCAAAACAGACAAACACTCACACAAAAGCATATAATTTTAACAATAATCTATTGAACACATATTGCATTTTGCCATTTTGAGTGAGGGTCAAAATCCTGCAGTGATGGTGAGGGTGTGCTGCGTCTTCCACACTAAGAACTCATGGCAAGATGTGACCCAACATGTACCACACGGGTCCGAGTTGTTTCCAAAGGATGGGAGACAGGAGGATGCAGCCTGGGGTATGGGGGGACTATGCACTCAGAGATCTCTCCTCAGAGGTCCCTCCTCAGAAGCAGCAGAACAAAATCCAAGCTTGGCAAATAGCCGCATTCATTTTGGCTGGGAGCCGCATGCGGCTGGAGAACCTCGTGTTCGCCACCTCTGTTCTGGCTGTTGTAAATAGCTCTGCAGTGAATATAGGTGTGAAGAAGGGATTTTTGATTGTGTTTTTGTGTTCCTAAGGTATACCTCTAAAAGTGCTATAGCCGGATCATATGGGAGCTCAATTTCCAGTATTTTGAGGAATCTCCATGTTTTTCATAAAGGCTGATCTAGACTGCTTTCCTACCAGCAGTCAATGAGAGTTCCTTTCTCCCCACATCCTTGCCAGCACTGATTGTTCTTGTCTTTGTGATGTGTGCCAGTCTCTGTGGCGTGAGATGATACCTCATTGTTGTTCTGATTGGCACCTCCCTGATGATTAATGGTGTGCAGCATTTTTTCATGTGCCTATTGGGCAATTGTATTTCTTCTTTGAGGAAGTGTCTGTTCATTTCCTCTGCCCATTTTTAATGGGGTTGCATGTGTTTTTCCTGATAAACTCAGTCTATTGTATATTTTGGACATTAGTCCCTTATCTGATGGGTATTGGGTAAATAGTTTCTCCCATTCTGTGGGTGGGTTTTGTTTCCTAGGCATTATTTCCTTTGAGGGGCAGCAGCTTCTCAGCTTAATACAGTCTCATCCGTTTATCTCTGCTTCCACTTGTTTGGAGAGTGCTGTTTCCTCCTTAAACATGCCTTTAGTCACAATGTCGTGGAAAGTTTTACCTACATGTGTTCTATATAACTTATGGTTTGGGTCTGATGTCAAGATCTTTAGTCAATTTGGATTTGACCTACGTGTATGGTGTTAGCTGGAGGTCTGAATTCAGTTTTTCGCAAGTGGATGACAAGTTGTGCCTAGACCACTTGAAGAGACTTTCCTTGCTCCATTTTGCATTTCTTACCCCTTAATCAAAGATTGATTGTATGTCTTGGGAACATTCCCTGACTACTCCAGTGTATTCCACTAAACTCTGGGTTGGTCTTTATTCCAGTACCATGTTGTTTTAATGTCTATAGCTAGCTTTGTAATAGTTTAAAGTTGGGAAAAGTGATACCCCCATATACCTTTTCCCATGGGTTGCTCTAGCTATTGGAGAGTGATTATAGTTCCAAATGAATTTCAGGATTGTTTGATCCAATTCTTTTTTTTTTTTTTTTTTTTAGTTTTTTGGGTCATACCCGATGGTGCTCAGGGGTTACTCCTGGCTGTCTGCTCAGAAATAGCTCCTGGCAGGCACGGGGGACCATATGGGACACCAGGATTCAAACCAACCACCTTTGGTCCTGGATCGGCTGCTTGCAAGGCAAACGCCTCTGTGCTATCTCTCCGGGCCCTGTTTGATCCAATTCTATGAAGAATGTCATGGGTATCCTTAGAGCATATTTTTCAACCACTGTGCTGCAGCACACTAGCGTGCCATGATTTTGTCTGGTGTGCCATGGGAAAAATTTCAATTTCATCCGTAACATGCGACTTGGGCTCACAAACAGACCAATCATTAGGTTATTTCATAATAAAGTAATTATAAAATAATTTTTGTGCTTGATACTTATTCAAGAGAATTACTTTATAGTCAATATAGGCACAGAGTTAATTTTCTTTTAACATTTTCTAATGCTAGTGTGCCTCATGATTTTTTTTTTCATGAAAAAAGTGTGCCTTTGCACAAAAAGGTTGGAAAACACTGCTTTAGCCACTCATCTGTTGTCAGGCATCTGGGTTGTTTCCAGGTCTGGCTATTGTAAATGGTGCTGCCCTGAAGATAAGTGTACTGTTTTGTGTTGTGTCTTTGTGTTCCTATGCTATAGCCCTAGAAGTGGTATAAGCTGGATCATTTGGGACCTCAATTTCCAGTTTTATGAGGAATCTCCACATTGATTTCCTTAAAGGCTGGACTAGATGGCATGCCTACCACCAACAATGACTGAGGGGTCCTTTCCCCTCACATCCGTGTCAGCACTGATTTTTCTTGTCTTTTGTGATCTATGCTCTGTCTCTGTGGCATGAGATGATATGAATTAACTAAACTCTTTGAAGTTTCAATTCAATCTAAAACTCCATACATTACCATCAGAGGAATAAACATTTTGATTAAACTACTATGTAAATAGAATAAAGTCCTAAGAGTTAAAATAATTAGGACAAATAAATAAAAATAAATTCTTGGAAAATGACAATAGAAAATTTTCTATCGAGTCACCATGAGATAGTTGCTGATATTTGAATTTCAGTCATAAATGTTCCAACTAAAAATCACATATTTTTAACCTTTTGTAAATTGCAAATGGAAGGATTTGGCTCTATTTTGTAAATGTGGGGAAAATTTTTATTTCTTTATTCTATTGGGCCATCCTGATCCTGGTATTCAGGAGCTAAACCTGACACAATACTTGGTGGTCATGCCTGTCAGCGATTAGGAAGCCATGTGTTCCTGAACTCCAACCTGGACTCCCACATGCAAAGCACACACTCCAACATTTGCACTAGTCTCCAAACCCTGCAAAAATTCTGAATCTCAAAGGAAGAAGAAGACTTAACCTGAAGACAAGTGAGAACAGGAAAGAAAAAGAATCAAGAACTTCCAGGTTGCAAAAGGAACAACATTTTAATACCATAGAATAACTCAATGCAATAGGTGATGCAAGCATGCTTGTAGTCCAACTCGCAGTTCTTCAGCGACAAGCAGCTGTGTTGTCTGCCTAGGACTATGGCTCCAGGCAGCAGGAAAGGCCATAACACAGACACCTGTTAGTCACAGTCCTGGTGCCCCTCCAGATGTCTGCCTTCCAGGCAGGCAAAGACATTCCCATTGGAACCGTGCAGAGTGCCATGGAGACAGCTATGGAGTGGCTCATGAAAAAGCCCACTCTTGCCCTTGACCTGGCGGGTGCGGGTCTATTCTCACCAGTACAGCTCATCCTGCCTCTTCAGATTACCAAACCACTTTCCGATGGCTTCCACAGGCTTCAGTGTATACTTTTGAGCAGCTCTCTGGAACAGCTCCATGTTCTTCAAAATTTTCTTCTCCTCGGATCAGAGGAAGAAGATAAGACAGTGTGTGTGTGTGTGTGTGCGTGTGTGTGTGTGTGTGTGTGTTTGAGAGAGAGAGAGAGAGAGAGAGAGACAAAGAGAAAGAGAGGGAAGGAGAGAGACAGAGACAGAGAGAGGAAAGAAATAGACACAGAGAGAGATCCTAAAGAAATCTCCTTTGAAGAGGAGCTGGGGCCTGGCACTGGGGATTTGCACAGACATCTAGCCAACTCAATCCAGGCTTCACTCTTGAGGAAACCCACGTGTGAATTGCTGCCTTCCTGCTCCCAACAAGGGCACAGAGGACAACCAGACTGAGTTTAAACCCCAGAAACTCAAGCCAGCCTGGAGCCTGACCATACTCTAGAATCTAGAGTCTAGATGGACAACCCAAGAAGAGGGAGAAGAATGGCGTGTGGAGTGTCTGCTCATTCCTTCTATGCTTAGCAGAAGTTCCAGCTAAGCTCCAGCTGTGCCTCTCTGAGAGGAGGTGAGCAGAAACTGAGAGCTCAGGGATCAGGGCAGGGATCTGTGCAAACCACCCCCCAACCCCCACCCCCAACCTTCACCCTATTCTCTCAGCTCAGAGGGGACTCACCTCCTGCATCCAGGTGGGAATCAGCTTTAACAATTTGGCAAACATGGGAGTCAGAAGAGGAATGACACCCTGGGAAAATTGGGTTGGTGCTAATAGGAAACTGCTTTTGGTTTCTGCAGAAATGTCCCCGTTCGACCCAATACCCCTATTCTGCACTGTCCAGGCCAACTCTATTCTTTCTCAGGGCTGAAGCAAAGCCACAGGAGCTATGACCCAATGTCCTTGTTCCCTCCATAAACTGCCCACTCTCCTCCTCTCCAATCTCAGGGGATGTGATCTTGTCATTCCTCACAAATGCATCACAGGACATTCCCCCAGACCTCCTGCTGGCCTACATCAGGTATGCTCCAGACACTGTTTCCATGGGATGCAGCTACCCTCCCATTCTTTTCAGGCCTCTAGGAGGTGATCTAACCCCCAACCAGAACCAGGCAGGGCCATCGCTTGTGTTTTCTGCTGGTTTTACTTCTCATGATGTCCCTTAGGGAGATATGTTCCTGCAGATAGAGGACAGTCATTCAATTCAAACATTCTTCACCCATGTGTCCCCAATACCTTCTCCTTTCCATGGCAGCCCGAGACCCAGTGAGGCCCCTGAAGAGCTGCCTAGTGCTTCCAGGTATAGTGGCTTCCATGTGCAACCAGTACCAGTACCAGGGCTATGGCCATCAAGCCTCACCTGTCTGTGCAGGAGCTCCACGATGCATCTCCAGAACCCCACTGTCTCACAAGTAGCTACAATTTTAAATGAAGCTTTGGGTCCCAATAGAAGATCATTTTTTAAAGCAAAGATGCTCCATGATACAAAGGTTCCCAAGTCCCTATGACCTCCTCACCTTCAAGCCTCCTGCCTGCACTCTACCTTGAGGGTCAGCATCCTGCAGGTCTCAAAGTCTTGCTCACAGAGGACACTTAATTTCTGAATCCTTTTCCTGTGGGGTAAGATGCTTGCCTTGATCTCTGTGCTCCACTGGGGGACAGAGAGGGAGGGAGGAAGGAAGGGGGGAGGGAGGGAGGGAGGGAGGGAGGGAGGGAGGGAGGGAGGCAGGGAGGCAGGGAGGGAAGAAGGAAGGGAGGAAAGGAGGGAGGAAGGGAGGGAGGGAGGGAGGGAGGAAGGAAGGAAGGAAGGAAGGAAGAAGGAAGGAAGGAAGGAAGGAAGGAAGGAAGGAAGGAAGGAAGGAAGGAAGGAAGGAAGGAAGGAAGGAAGGAAGGAAGGAAGGAAGAAGGAAGGAAGGAAGGAAGGAAGGAAGGAAGGAAGGGAGGGAGGGAGGGAGGGAGGGAGGGAGGGAGGGAGGGAGGGAGGGAGGGAGGGAGGGAGGGAGGGAGGAGAGAGAGAGAGAGAGAGAGAGAGAGAAAGAAAGAAAGAAAGAAAGAAAGAAAGAAAGAAAGAAAGAAAGAAAGAAAGAAAGAAAGAAAGAAAGAAAGAAAGAAAGAAAGAAAGAAAGAAAGAAAGAAAGAAAGAAAGAAAGAAAGAAAGAAAGAAAGAAAGAAAGAAAGAAAGAAAGAAAGAAAGAAAGAAATATGTGTTTATCTCCTCCCTTGAACATTGTTTCCATAGGTATCTGGGAATAGTGGTTTCTTGAGTATTCATTCCATTCCCATACCCTTGACTGTGGGAAAGCCATGTGATGGTCCCAGGAGAACATTTGGATGTGAGTCTGGGTCCTGAATCATCTTCCAGTCCTGATTCTGGCTATGGACACCAACTGTTCCCTCACTTACCTTAGGCTGGCCCTGTGCTGGATTGGTGGTGTGGGGCACAAGCTGCTTCTGTGCGACATCAGTGAATCCAAATTCTTTTAGGAACTCTGCCTTTATTTGTTCAGTTGAAGTCTGTCAAATATGGCAGTAACCAAATCAGAAGCTTAGCATGAGCCACACATGGCCATAGCTTTGCCAATGATATTCCCAAATTAAGATACCAGTAGCATCTGAGTGTTACCAATCCATATAGTATAGCTTAGGACTCAGGGTTGCTACATGGGCATGGGACCTTCAATCTTCCACTCCCAATCACCACTTCCCATTTCTGCCTCCAGAAACCTGAGATTCAATAATCACAAACAGGCCTGGCTATCTGCTATCTACTTCCTGAGTTGGGCAAACCCTTCAACAAATACCTTCTTCATCTCAGCAACTCTCTCTCTTACTCCCTGTCTCCCATATAATTTCTCATAACATACACACATACAATATATATATATATGTGTGTGTGTGTGTGTGTGTGTGTGTGTGTGTGTGAGAGAGAGAGAGAGAGAGAGAGAGAGAGAGAGAGAGAGAGAGAGAGAGAGAGACTCCTTGAGTGGCATTGTAAATATGATCTGGCCAGTACTAGTCTTCCCTGGGTTTCCCACATTTACCTTTAGACATTTTTTGCCAGTTGTCCCATGACTGTGGCCTTGTTGTCTCTTCAATTGTCTAGGTTGAGGGCCAGGTCTTGAAATCTTGGCTTTCTGCCTAGGGAAACATGAAGAAAACATCTTTTTTGCCTGACACTCTCGAGTCCGAGTCCTAGTGAGCAGAGAATATTTGTCAGTTGAGTTTATCAGGTAACCAGTAAGCGAGTAAGATTCTATTGCTATTTTTCAGTTAGACCAATCAGAAAAGCCTCAAGCATCTTGACTTTCTCCTCCATGTTGACTTGTTAGTTAACTATAAGAAAAATAAAAGCCATTACTGTAACAGTACCCAGAGACAATAATTTGTACATTACTAGATATTGGATAATAGATTACTAGATAGTCGATCAAATAGAGAAAATTCTGAGGAAAAAATCAAGATCAATAGATATGTTTCAATCTTTAATTGAAGAGAAAATAATCTCCTTAACTATACAAAAACATTATTTTCTTAAATAATTACTCCGTTCTATTTTATATAAGTAATTCTTGTCATCATTATAAGTGACATGTAATCTATTTTAACTTATAGAAACATCAGGTGCCAAAGTGATGGCACAGCTGTAGGGCATTTGCCTTACTAGCTGCTGACTCCAGAGAAATTGAACTTCAATCCCCAGGCATCCCATATGGTCCACCAAGTCTGGAGTGATTTCTTAGCATAGCCAGGAGTAACCCCTGAGCATAACTGGGTGTTGGCCAGAATCAAAAAATGAAAAGAAATATAAACATCAGCTACATCCTTTCACTAATATATGAATCCATAACTCAGTTTTTCAAAGGATGACGAATTTGCTAATCAACTATCTACTCTTCAATATTTAACAATTACGGAAATTTTATTTAAATGCATTGATATTGTATTAATATCCCATTCACATTTTAATTAGCCAATTGATAAAGAATTAGCCATATTTGGCTCATAACTGTACTATACATATCTTTATTGCTGATTAATAATTCCTGGTTTGAATAAGGTGTATTGTGTTGATTCATTCATAAGCTAATAATGACTAGAGAAATTTTTGTTGTTGTGTTTTTTGTTTTGGAGCCACATCCCGTGACACTCAGGGCTTGCTTATGGCTATGCACTCAGAAATCGCTCCTGGCTTGGGAGACCACAGGGAATACCAGGGGACACATCCAGGTGAGTTCTAGGTTAGCTGGTGCAAAGTAAACACCCTATGGCTTGTGCCATTGCTCAGGTCCCTGACTTGAGTTCTTTCTGTATAATTATTATTATAATTCTATAAATAAAGTCAGAGGTCATCACTAGGATAAAAATAGATTGCCACCACGATTTTCACTCAACTTCTTGTGATCAGCTATTAAACTTTGACCTATTTCTTAACTTATACAAGCATCTTTCTCACTCTTCCTATTTCAAAGTTCGCCAGAGTGGACAAAACTTCTCTTTACTATGTAGTGATGGAAAAAATTGGGACAGAAGTAACTAATTATCACTACAGTGCTCTTAAAGAAGAAATCATTTCAGGGTGTCACTGAGTGAATTTTTTTTATTACAAATGGAATAGTAGAAAAAATCCATTTGGGAACCTTGTACTCTCTATTCATAATGACAATCCTTGTCTGTCCTTTTCTTCATCTTGTATAATGACAAAATTTTAGGCTCAGTTCATTATGAAATTTTCTATCATTAAAAAATTAAGGGGCTGGAGAGATAGCATGGAGGTCTAGGGAATTCAAAGTATTATTAGTGATTCTGTTCTTCATTTTCTGCTTACCTTCTTTAAATAAGGTAAGGACACGGGGAGAGTAGCTGGGGTTGAGAAACAGGCCAGGATCTAAAATGGAAACACCAGAGAAATACAAAGATTGGGAGTCTGAAAGTAGGGTAGAATATAACTTTGCACAAAGACTACTCAAGGGGAAAGGATAAGGGATTGAGGGAGAGCCAATTTTACTGCAAGTGTAGAGACTATAAGGTGTTGTGGCTGGGTCTGAGAGAAAACCCCCACATGCAAAAAATTAAGGGGCTGGAGAGATAGCATGGAGGTAAGGCATTTGCCTTTCTTGCAGAAGGTTGGTGGTTCAAATCCTGGCATCCCATATGGTCCCCCAAGCCTGCCAGGAGCGATTTCTGAGCATAGAGCCAGGAGTAACCCCTGAGCGCTGCCAGGTGTGACCCAAAAACAAACAAAAAAATGAGGTGCATTGGTATTTCATTAAATATACATCAGAAATGGTAAAATCAGTAGTGAAAGATAGTAAGACCTATGCCACTCCGAGTCCAGAGGGTTCAGGAGATCTCTGGCTTCCTGAAAGCGTAAGGCTTGGAGCTGGGAGCTCGAAGAAAAGGCATGAAATAGGAAAGCTTCTAAGTAGTAGTAATATGTGTAGTAGTAGAGTCGGTAGGGCCTGTGGTTTGCATCACTCTGGTGTCCCCCACCTGTCCTGTGGCCATTGTGACTTTGGCACTGATGTCACTGACTGTATAGAAACAGGGCCTGCAGGTGCAAGGCTCATTTGCATAGGCAAAATTGCTTCCAAGTTTGGAAGATGCTTTGTTCCATGATCCCGAATGACCTACAGTGGTCTAGGGAATTCAAAGTATTATTAGTGATTCTGTTCTTCATTTTCTGCTTACCTTCTTTAAATAAGGTAAGGACACGGGGAGAGTAGCTGGGGTTGAGAAACAGGCCAGGATCTAAAATGGAAACACCAGAGAAATACAAAGATTGGGAGTCTGAAAGTAGGGTAGAATATAACTTTGCACAAAGACTACTCAAGGGGAAAGGATAAGGGATTGAGGGAGAGCCAATTTTACTGCAAGTGTAGAGACTATAAGGTGTTGTGGCTGGGTCTGAGAGAAAACCCCCACATGCAAAAAATTAAGGGGCTGGAGAGATAGCATGGAGGTAAGGCATTTGCCTTTCTTGCAGAAGGTTGGTGGTTCAAATCCTGGCATCCCATATGGTCCCCCAAGCCTGCCAGGAGCGATTTCTGAGCATAGAGCCAGGAGTAACCCCTGAGCGCTGCCAGGTGTGACCCAAAAACAAACAAAAAAATGAGGTGCATTGGTATTTCATTAAATATACATCAGAAATGGTAAAATCAGTAGTGAAAGATAGTAAGACCTATGCCACTCCGAGTCCAGAGGGTTCAGGAGATCTCTGGCTTCCTGAAAGCGTAAGGCTTGGAGCTGGGAGCTCGAAGAAAAGGCATGAAATAGGAAAGCTTCTAAGTAGTAGTAATATGTGTAGTAGTAGAGTCGGTAGGGCCTGTGGTTTGCATCACTCTGGTGTCCCCCACCTGTCCTGTGGCCATTGTGACTTTGGCACTGATGTCACTGACTGTATAGAAACAGGGCCTGCAGGTGCAAGGCTCATTTGCATAGGCAAAATTGCTTCCAAGTTTGGAAGATGCTTTGTTCCATGATCCCGAATGACCTACAGTGGTCTAGGGAATTCAAAGTATTATTAGTGATTCTGTTCTTCATTTTCTGCTTAACTTCTTTATTTTATAAGGTAAGGACACGGGGAGAGTAGCTGGGGTTGAGAAATGGGCCAGGATTTAAAATGGAAACACCAGAGAAATACAAAGATTGGGGGTCTGAAAGTAGGATAGAATATAACTTTGCACAAAGACTACTCAAGGGGAAAGGATAAGGGATTGAGGGAGAGCCAATTTTACTGCAAGTGTAGAGACTATGGGGTGTTGTGGCTGGGTCTGAGAGAAAACCCCCACATGCAGTGCTGCTAAAGAACTGGCTGTTTCTTGGGAGTCTCAGCTCAGCTGAACACAAGCCACAGACTCATGGGGGGGGGGGGGATCCATTTTGTTGAGCTGCTCAGAACAGTGGAGATGAGTTTCTGAGAACCCCTCAGCAGAGGGGCCCAGGGTTCTCCTTGAGGAAGTACATGGATCAGGACCTTGTCTAGGAGTTTCCTTGTCAGAGTTCTGCTGGCACCAAGAGTCTGGGCCTCACTCTGAGGAGAATCCAAAGGTTTTAGTATCATTTTAAGTAATCAAGGAAAAGAACTGACCCTGAGTTCACTGAAGTAGTCCTGGGCTGCTCAGAGGAGGCTTCTGAGGAGCCCAGAGACCCACCTCATTCTGCCTTTTCTCCTCAGCAATGCAGAGCAGCACTGAGGAGGAGAGGCTACACATCCCTGAATAAGGAGCTGCTTTCTGAGCCCTCCAAGGGGCACCCTCCTCTCCTGCCATCAACTACCAAGCCATAAACTCTGAGGATATCAGTGAAGACACCTTCCCACAGAGAGCCCTGGGCCAGGGAGGAGTGGCCAATGGAAGAAAAGGCAGATCCTGAGGGACTTTGGGGAGTCCCCCTGGGCCATCTTTGGGCATGAAGGCCACACAGGGCAGTGCTCCCTGCCCTCAGTGGGGCGAGCGTTGGGGGAGCAAGAAACTTATGCCTGGGCCCGGAGAGATAGCACAGCGGTGTTTGCCGATCCAGGATCTAAGGTGGTTGGTTCGAATCCCGGTGTCCCATATGGTCCCCCGTGCCTGCCAGGAGCTATTTCTGAGCAGACAGCCAGGAATGACCCCTGAGCACTGCCGGGTGTGGCCCAAAAACTAAAAAAAAAAAAAAAAAAGAAAAGAAAAGAAACTTATGCCTTGACTTGGCCACGCTCCCTGAGAGTGGGTGAAGGGTTCCCTGAGGAAATGGTGTCCTTGGGGCTCACTGGATGGGTTTGGGGACCCTGAAGATGGGTGGACTGGTTTTGCCAGAAGCTGGCGCCTCTGTGGGTTACTGTGTTGTTTGGGGAATACTGGAGGCTCAAGGCTGATCAACTCTGGGCCCCTCAAGAGAAGCTCTGCGCTGCCCCTGATGTGCACCCTCCTCACTGCAAAGAGGATCATTTCCATTGAGAGAAGAGAGGAGGAGAACTCAGGGCAGGCACCGCTGCGTGACTGGGTAACTATTCTTCCCTTGCATCATCATTCAGGGTTTGAGGCAGCCATAGAGATGACAGGATGCAGGAGACTGGGGCATTTGGGGTACTGTGCTGTCATGGATCGAGGCTGAGGGGTAGAGGAGCAGGATTTCTGCAGCCAAGCCCCAGGATCCTTTCCTCTCCCCTCCTGTTACATCCTTCTGCTCTGTGTCCTCTGCAGAAATCTGGGCAGGCCAGAAACCACCACCAGCTCTCGCCACAAGAAGCCAGCAACTCCCACCTTACCCAGAAGCCTAGGCTGCCGCCCTCCTCTCAAGGAACTGTATCAGGCCCAGGCCCAGGACGACCTCTCCCGGATGACACCATCGCATCTCCTCAGGCCGCCCTGCATGCCCGACCACCACCCAGTGGACCATATTTTCTCACTGAGGCTCCCAGGCCTCGGGTCTGCCAGGGGACAGAGCTCAGTCCGGCAACCTTTCTGACCCGGGACCTCAGGGGTCACTGCAGACCAATAAAAGCGACTTGCAGGCCAACCCCAGTCCTTCCACATCATCGTGGTCTGGCAACAACAGACTCAGAAAATGGATGCACAGACTTGGTTGCTGCTGCTGCTGCTGCTGCCGCCGCCATAAACAGGGATAACGCAAAACCATCTGAAACCACACTCCTGACTCTCCAAAGGCCAGCTTGGGAGACGTTGACCCAAGATAGGGCCCTGATCCAACCATTCCTGATGGTTCAGGATACAGATGGGGCACATTTAGGGAAATTGCAGTGTAATCCTAAAATCCTGTACCTACATTCCAGGGTGCTGCCCTTCATCAGCTAGTCCATTCTAGAGAACAACCCCATTCTAGAGATCAATAACGTCCTGAATTTCAATAATATCCTGTTATAATTTCATATTATGAATTATCCTGGGTTGATGAATAAAATCTCAAAACCCAAAACTTGAATGCAACTGTCTTTTGGGGGGAGAGGGTTTTTCCTTTGTTTTTTTGTTTTGTTTTGTTTTGGGGGGTTTGTGTGTGTGTGTGTGTGTGTGTGTGTGTGTGTGTGTGTGTGTTTGGGCCACTCCCAGTGATGCTCATTGATTACTCCTGGCTTTGTGTTCAAAAATCGCTCCTGGCATGGGGGAGCCATATGGGACACTAGGGATTGAACTGAGGTCTATCCTGGATCATCAGCTTGAAAGGCAAAAGCCCTACAACTGTGCTATCGCTCAAGCCCCACAGATGTCTTACTTGCATAACACCAACTTTGTTCAAGACAACAAAAACATTGTATAAGTATATATGTATACATACATATGTATACACATGTATACATATATATAATTTGGTTATGGGGCCACACACTGTGAAGCTCAGGGGTTACTCCTGGCTATGTGCTCAGAAACTGCTTCTGACTTGGGGGGAAAATATGGAACGCCTGGGGATCAAACCTTAGTCCTTTCTAGGCTAGCGCGGGCATGGCAGACGCCTAACCACTTGTGCTACGGCTCATGCCCCAAAACAAGGTATTTTTATGTGCTTATCTATATACTAATAATGTAAAATATGATAATTTTACATGTTACACTGTTACATTATGATATTTTTTGGGAAAATTAATCCATTTGTATCTATTTCATATTGCAATATTCCCCTCTGCCTTTTTTAATCTTTCTGATCTCACATTTTTTTTTCTTTCAAGATCTCAAATTTTTTATAATGTCTTTAAACACAGTGATTACTAACATGGTTGTAGTTTGGTTTCAGTCATACAAAGAACACCTCCCTTCACCAGTGCAACTTTCCCACCACTAATGACCTATTTCCTTCCTCCTCCACCCCTAGCCTGTAATCGAAACAGGCATTCTACTTCTCCTACACATTCACATTGTCATGGAGGTAGTTTTAGTTATTTTTCTAACTGCACTCACCACTGTTTGTAGTAAGCTTCATATCATGAGCAGTTCCTTCTGGCCCTTATCTCTGGGGATAATAGTATCTTTTATTTTTCTTATAAACCATAGATCAGTGAGATTATTCTGTGTGTCTCTATGTCTGGCTTATTTCATTCAGTATAAAATTTTCCATGTACATCCATAGATAGGAAAATTTCATGACTTCATCGCTCCTGATGGCTACATAATATTCCATTGTGTATATGTACCATACACTTTAGCCTTTCATCTGTTGAAGGGCATCTCAGTTGTTTCTAGAGCAGGGGTGGCGAACAAGTTCAACACAAAGAGCCAAAATTTTAAACTGTGAGAGTCAGAGAGCCATACCACGCAGTGACCTGCCAAAACAAACACTCACACAAAAGCATCTAATTTGAACAATAATGTATTAAACACATATTGCATTTTGCCATTTTGAGTGAGGGTCAAAATCCTGCAGTGATGGTGAGGGTGTGCTGCTTCCTCCACACTAAGAACTAACGGCAAGATGTGACCCACCATCTGACACCCGGGTGCCCCACCCACTTCGCTGGCCTGTGCAGTTGTTTCCGAAGGATGGGAGACAGGATGACGCAGCCTGGGGGCGGGACTACGCCCTCAGAGATCTCTCCTGAGAGATCCCTCCTCAGAAGCAGCAAAACAAAATCTAAACTTGGAAAGAGCCACAGTATACGAAATAATGATAAGCAGCAAAGAGCCGCATTCATTTTGGCCATTAGCTGCGTGCTGCTCGAGAGCCCCGTGTCCGCCACCCCTTGCTCAGGCTATCCTGAGCCAGTCTCACCCAGGTTTATGAGTAAGACAATCTCTGTTTTGGGGTAAATCCAAATTGTAAACTAACATACAAGGGAACCAGGGATGACCTTTGTTTTAGATAAAATAAGGTGTAAGCTAAACAATGAACATATTGGGCTTTACTTCCACCAGGTCTTCTGGGAGATCATAGACCCTGGCTCCAATTCTTCTAGCCATTGGCACTGCAGACTTGGCATTATTGTGCTTATCATCTTCTATCAGATGCCACTTTTAACAAGGTCATAGTATATGCAGCCTGGCTGAATGGCATCAATTAAATCCACAAATCCACAACTTCCAAACTAGAGTTGATTGTCCTGTCCTTAAAACTGAATGGAAGATGACTTTCCAGCTTCCCTCAATGTTCTGCTTACAATGATGTCATCATTAGCTATATGACCGTTTCCAAAATCTTCCAGGACATTAAGGGTATATCTTCACATCATCTTCCAGAATAAAGCTAGAGTCAGGGTTTCCCATCATTCAGGTCTTGCCCTCCAATGCCAAGCAGGGAAAACTTGGCAGGATGTTTCCCTAACTCAATAGCATAGTTGACGTTTTCTAGCTTTTTTTATGTTGACTCCAAGTTTCAGGTATGGGGGTTTGTTGATCTTGTGCCAGTCAACAAGAACTTTTTTTTTTTTAAGTATATATATATATTTTTTATGTAATTTTTATTTTGATCATAGTGGCTTACATATTGTTGACAATAATATTTTAGGTATATATTTACATAAAATCAGGGGGGATTCCCATCCCTAAATTGTCCTCCCTACACCTCCGTTTTTGTCCTACCTCCCATTTCCTCTTCCCTCTCCCCCAGGGCGTCTAGAATATGTGGTCCCCTCTGTATCTAACCTACTACTTAGTAGTCTTGCATCAGTTTGGTCTTGATGCCTCCCTGATTTCCCCCTCTAAGTGGGGGCAGGGCTAGCTAGTTCAAGTTGCGTGGTTTTGCCTGAAAAGGTGAAAATATATAAACTGGGGGTAAAAGTCTAATACCCCGAAGATGGGCAGAATCCTTCTAGAGGTTCTCATCATCGATTTGGGAAATGAGTGAGAGAAAGAATGTGAAACACTCCACCAGTACCAAAAGAAGTGTCAAATATCCAGTGAGGACTCCAGCTATATCGATAAGCACCACAAAAGACAGATAAACAAAATAAAACAAAACAAACAAAAACCAAAAACAAACAAAAAACAAACAAACAAAAAAAAAAACACGCCGTGGTCTTGAAATAAGAAACATGGCGTAGCCCCTCTCGAAAGAAAAGGAAGAGAGAAAAGAAAAAAAGTAAATAAATAAATAAGGATATCTGGGGACAACGATTTCAATAATCACATCCAAACAGAGAAATCGACCAAAATAGCTAGGTAAATAAAAATAATAATAACAATAATAAATGAAGGTAATATATATATACATATACATATATATATATATATATATATATATATAAATGTCCAAGGTTTTGTGTTTTTTTTTTCCCTTCTGCCCTGGCACAGTAAATATTGGGGTCATTCGAAAAGGAATTCACTTGCCCTATGCGATATGGGGTTTCTCCGTCCTTGGAGTATACTGTCATGGGATCAACTCTAGTCTTTGCTCAGGATCATTACTCTCCCGGTGGTGGGTTTTTTTATTTATTTTTTTTTTTGGTGTGTGGAAGACTTCTGCTCTGTCCAGGGTGATGCAATCAGAGCTCTGTGTTTAGAGGTCTCAGTATCTGTACAGATCCTGAGATGGGACTTATGGTGAAGTCAGTCTTTGTGAATCTAGAGGTTCTGTTACCTCAGTGCCATTTTAATCCGTCTTCTGTGGTTGGTGATCTTAGTCTTTGCCCTGAACCTAGGATGGCATCTAGGATAGCGTCTTTCTTTGTGCTTCCAGAAGCCCCTTTCCATTACAATTGTCTCTGCCGGACCTTTGGAACTGAGGATCATGCTTATTGTGCAGGTCTTAGTTCAAACCCTAGACTAGGGCTTTTTTATTGGTCCCAAGATGTATACAGTCTGGTCGTGGTTCTCGTATCCAGTCATCTGTAAAACACAATCTTGGCTTTTGGACCTACCAAAGGGTGCCATGTCTTCTGGTTTTGTCTTGTCGTTGGCTGGTGAGGTAGGCTAAACTGCTCTGAGGTCAAGTTGTTCACATTTTCCTCATTGTCGGGATATCGTGTTTAAGCTGGCCCTTGTTGTTGACCCTGCAGTACTAAGGCTGTCCCAGATGGAGTTTGTTTCTTGCAGCTGTTGTGAAGAGCTGTGCCGTTTCTATGTCTGGGATCCAGGGTTCAAGGCTGGTTGAATGGTATCTAATCACCTGAGGTCTAAGTTGATTCCACATGACATATTTTCAAGGTAGGAGATAACCCTGTATTGTAAACAACTATGAGTTCCCATCTTTAGTAGATAAGATCTCTTTTTTTTTTATATGTAAGATTTCCCCTTTATTTAGTGTGCCTTTGCAGAGGGAAGTGGTGCTCCATTACATTGTCGGTGTATTTGGATTGGACAGAGTGGGTAACAAAAATAGGTCGCATACCCAAAAACGATTATAAAAAAAAAAAAAGAAATAAAAGTGTATGTGCCCACAAATATATATGTAGGGCAAACATTAAAAAAAAAAGAGAGAGATAAAATGAGTTAGCGAAGTTTTTAAAGGACCAAAGTGGTGCAATAGACTACTTTACATTTGGGGGAGAACATGTAAAGAGGTGGTGTATTACAGGTCTTATGCCTATGTTGGAAGTACAGTTTTTCCCGTTGTCTTTTGGATTTTTCTTGTGGTGTGTGGGTTCCCAGGCATCTTCCAATCACTCCCCCTGACCTTCTTCATATTGGTAAAAATTTGCGGCAGGGAATTCTTGGAAGAGTTCTTGCATTGGGGATACTATTGGACCTAAGTCCGGTTTCAGGAAACAGTCCACGTTAGGGGGAGATGTTAGGGATGGTCTCGTAGCATGAGTCTTCAGGGAAGTTGGCTGTCTTTTCTTGCAGGAGACAAGGTGTGGGATTGGCTGGGTGTCCCCTCGCCTGGGTGCTGGGTACTGGTTCGTTGGGTAGGAGGTCGATCTTGATGCCTAAGAGATTAGGGACTGAGGGTGGAGAGTTTTAATATGGTGGGAGATCTGCATGGGATTGAGGGGTGATGGGATAGTTGGATTTCCGGGGGGGGGGGAAAGGGGAAGGTATATGGGAGGGGTATGAAGGAAGAGAAAAGAGAAAATACCATAGAAAGGGAGAAGAGAAAGGGGAAAAAGTAAAGAGAAGAATAGAAGAGAAAAAAAAAGAAAAAAGTAGCGAGAAGAAAGGAGAGAATAGCAAAGGAATGCTGGTTTGGTTGAATGTGTTCGATGACTAGAGCCTGTAGTTTAGGTCTGTACATCGTCACAGGTACTGCTTTGGTGGTCTGGCCAGTCAACAAGAACTTTAATTCATTCATACAACTGTAAGATTACCAGGGCATCTTTTAGGTTAGCAGAAGATGGTTTGCATGGGGATTAACACCAGAGAACTCAACCACTTATGAAAGGGTCTTTCTTCACAGGTTTCTCCTTCTAGTAGAGTCCAATCAATATCCTGGTTCTCTGGATTAGTTAGTGCTGGATACTTATTAAACAGGTTAGCCACAAAATCTAAATTCTAATTAGGGTTTCCACTGACAACATCAGCAGGGGTGGGGTGGGGACAAACTCTGTAACCTAATTTGTCTGCTTGTTGAAGCATATTTTCAGCTCACTTCAAGTCATCTGTTTCATTGAAACCTGACATGTTAATGTCTATCTGTAGTTCACCTTTTTGTCCTTTTGTTGCAATTTGATTGAGAAAATGGAAATAGACTTTGGAATCCTTAATGTCTGCACCAAATTTGTTGATTATTTTTTTTGGCAGCCAGAGTTTTCTAGTTGAAAGTTTACCCACCTAAGTAGGAGCTTTTCTGGAGACAATTTCATAAGCTCCTCCAGTGTCTTGTCATCTTGGAGTTAAAGCAGCCAATACTTTATTCCTGTTTAATTCAATGTCAGTGAACAAACCAATCTTAATGTTCTGCCAAAGCAGTTCCAAACCATATGAGGATTCCTACAATACTACACCCAATGGAAGAATTCAGTGCCAAGTTCAAGTTTTCCTGAATGATGAAAGGTGTGAGTTTCTTTTTGATTGTTGTTTTTTGTTTTTGTTTTTTTTTTGGTTTGGTTTGGTTGTTAGTTTTTTGTTGGTTTGTTTTTTGTTTTTGTTTCTGTTTTAGTGGGTTTTTGTTTTGTTTTGTTTTGTTTTTGTTTTGTTTTGTTTTGGGCTTTTGGGTTACACCCAGTGGCTCTCAGGGTTTACTCCTGATTCTGGGTTCAGAAATCATTTCTTGCAGGCTCGGGGAAGCATATGGAATGCTGGGATTTGGACGGGGGATCTGTCCTGTATTGGCCAGGTATAAGGCAAATGACTTATTGCTGTGCTACCGCTCCAGCCCCTTGTTTTTTTCTGTTTGTTTGTTTGGTTAGTTGGTTGGTTGTTAGACCACACCCGGTGATGCTCAGAGTTACTCCTGGCTATGTGCTCAGAAATGGCTCCTGGCTTGGGGGACCATATGGGATGGCGGGGAATCAAACCGGTCTGTTCTGGGTCAGCCGCATGCAAGGCAAACACCCTACCTCTGCGCCACCGCTCTGGCCCCTGATGGTTGCTTTATCAATTGTATCAGGAACTGAAAGGTTGATCATTTTTCAGGGCACAATTCCATTACCAACAGCTTTGAGCAGGTTATCAGTATTTGGGTTCAATGGTATAACATGTCAGCAGTCAGGATCATTTTCCAATGCGTCATTTATCCAGTTAAGAAAAGCATGTATTTCTTCCTCTGAGTAAATATGCTGGGTTCCTTCACTGGACAATTCTGAAGTTACTCCCAGAGCACAAATCCCTTCCTTCCTGTTGATTGCTTTACAAAAGGTTTTTGAAATATCTCCACTTCTGATTTCTTGAAAAATATAAATAAATTCATCAAGACTTATCTTTCCATCTTTATTCCTGTCACCATCCAGCATGAGTTTTGGAATAATTTCTCTCACTTTATATCTTGGTTATGGCATATTAATTTCTGTTAGGTTACACCTTATTTTACCCAAAACAAAGATTGTAGTGTAAAAGGGGGAAATGTAGTGTACCTGAGACCCTGGATCTGGGTGTAGCTACCTGAGACCCACCCATCTCTGGGAGGGGTCTTGGGAACTGAATATTAGGTGTTACCTTACCTGCAAGACCCGGCCCATTCCTGGGAGTGGTCTTGGAAAAGTTAGATAAGCCTTGACCGAGGGGATTCTGCGGCCCTTTCTGCGCTGCTGGGCGCTCTGGCTTTTGGGTTTCTGTGTTCTGGTCTTTGACCAGCATGGAGCCAAAAGGGAAAATGGCTGAAAGGGTTAAGACGCAGGGTAGCCTAGAATGGCTGAATGCTTGAAAGGTTATGAGATAGGCCACACACATATGGTGAATAGGGCATGAATAAAGCTGATCCTTCCTGAAGCCTGCCTGTGAGTGAGTGATTTCGCCTTTCACCTGGGCCTGGGACTCGCCGGCTGGATGGGGTTGCGAAGCCACGTGGCCTGGGATGGCAGAGAGAAATACATCACCATCCACCGCCATCCAGACCCATCATTATTTATTTAATGCAAGAAAAGATCATCCCTTGTTTCTTTGTATCTGTTGTATCTGTTTGTTTACAAATTGGTTTCACCTTAAACAAAGATTGGTCTTATATGTAAACCTGAGCAGGACAGGCTCAGGATAACCTGAGCTATCTGCCCTTACTATATACTTACTGCCCCACCTGGGGTGGTCTCTGTACTCTCTATAAAAACCATTCTGGAAGGCAGCTTGCTAGAGATACAAGGTAGAAGATGGCCTGACTATATGTTTCAACTGAACTCCCAGACCACAGGCCCCTGCAAGGGTGGGACCACCCTCACCCCAATCTGTGAGGAAGCTTAGTGAGGAGGCTGGGTTGGGTAGAAATGGGGGGGTCTCACCCCTCATTAGTGCTGCAAAGAACTAAGCTTTCATTAGCTGAGAGAAACTGAAATCCTCAATGTATTTCACCTACACCCCACTTTTGCAGAGGGCAAAAGTGGAACACCAAGGTTTAGAAGAGGATGGAGGCAGAGGCGTATGGGGCCCCAAGATCCTGTCTCCACTGGTGCTTTTGTTTCACCCTCAGCCTGGTTTGTATCCTTTCATGCAAGACCCTGATTCAAATTGGCTCACCTGGGGTTGGAGTGAAGACACGTGGGGTGATTTTACAAACTTTTTTCAAAAGTTCATGAAGTTCATAGTCACAAATGAATCCATTACTGTTTAAATCAACTTTTACGAAGGCCTCTTTCAGCTCATCAAGCTCAACTTCGAAAATCTGAGTAGTAGCCATATCACCCACTTATAGTATACCTGTGATGTTAAAATGTCACTTGACATAGACACTTTCTCAGTCCATAAATGAGATAAAAAAAAAAAACACCTCCCAGAATAGTTTCAGAATGTAATGTCACCAAATACTAGATGGAGCCCACAGCCAGTAGCTGACGCACTCAGTCAACTTCTGCCTGTTAAAAAATTTTGATAAAGGTAGGTGACAAAGATAAACCAATACTGAATACTTTTGTGTTTATTTTATATGATAAATTATAATATCTATATAATTTTTTTTGGTTTTTAGGCCACACCTGGCATAGCTAAGGCTTACTCCTGGCTGTCTGCTCAGAAATAGCTCCTGGCAGGCACGGGGGACCATATGGGACACCGGGATTTGAACCAACCACCTTTGGTCTTGGATCGGCTGCTTGCAAGGCAAACACCACTGTGCTATCTCTCCGGGCCCATATCTATATAATCTTTATTTAAGCACCATGATTTCAAACATGATTGTAGTTGGGTTTTAGTCATAAACAGAGCACCTCCCCTTCACCAGTGCAACATTCCCACCACCATCGCCTCCCACCTCCCTTCCAACCCTTGCCTGTATTTGAGACAGGCATTCTACTTCTCTCACTCATTAAGATTGTCATGATAATTGTTAATGTAGTTATTTCCCTATGAAGATGGCAACTCTGATGATCCAAAAATACTGAATATCTAAAAAGTATCATAGTTTAAAAAATTATTTCTAATACTGCTAGCACAGATTGAACTCAACCTCACATCAGAAGTTTATTAAGTAGGGGCCGGATAGATAGCACAGCTGTAAGGCATTTGCCTTGCATGAGACTGACCCGAGAAGGGCCCAGTTCAATTTCTGAAATTCCATATGGTCCCCAGCATGCAGGGAAAATTCCTGAGAGCATAGCCAGGAGTAACCCCTGAACACTAGTAGGTGTGATCCAACAACCAATCAATCAATAAAATTTTTTTTAAAAGTTTATTAGGTGAGATATTGCCTTAATTGTGTTTTTTTAGATTAGAAATTATTCAAGACTAGTCTTGAATGATGATATAAAAATTATATAGAAGTAGGGGCCAGAGCAATAGCACAATGGAAGGGTGTTTGCCTTGCATGTGGCTGACCGAGGATGGACCTTGGTTCAATCACCTGGCATTCCATCTGGTCCCCCAAGCAAGGAGAGATTTCTGAGTGCATAGCCAAGAGTAAACCCTGAACATTACTGGGTGTGGCCCCCAAACAAAACAAAAGTTAAAATGTTATATTTATATAATATTACATAATTGTATATAATATACATAATGACGTGTTTTTTATATATAAAAAATTTTACAGTGGTGGTCAAAAGCTTGAAAGCTATCCAAACTTTGCGACTTAATGATGTCTTGAAAACAGTTTTTGTCCAGGAAATAAGAGAGGACACACAGAAATGGAAACACATACTGTGCTCATGGGTTGGAAGGATTAACATCATTAAAATGGCAATACGCCCCAAAAGATTATACAGATTTAATGTGATCACCTTAAAAATATCCATGACATTCTTCAAAAAAGTGGATCAAACACTTATGACGTTCATCTGGAACAATAAACACCCTCAAATAGCTATAGCACTCCTAGGGAAAAGGAAAATGGGAGGCATTATTTTCCTCAACTTTAAACTGTACTACAAAGCAATAGTTATCAAAACAGCATGGTATTGGAATAAAGATAGACCCTCAGATCAGTGGAATAGGCTTGAGTCCTCAGAGAATGTTCCACAGACATACAATTACCTAATTTTTGACAAAGGAGCAAGAAATCCTAAGTGGAGCAGGGAAAAATCTCTTCAACAAGTGGTGCTGGCAGAACTGGTTAGCCACTTGCAAAAAAGCAAACATATACCCCCAGTTAATATCATGTATGAAGGTAAAATCCAAATGGATTAAAGACCTTGACATCAGACCTGATACCATAAGGTATATAGAACAACACATTGATAAAACACTCCATGACATTGAGACTAAAGGCATCTTCAAGGAGGAAACTGCACTTTCCAAACAAGTGGAAGCAGAGATCAACAGTTGGGAATACATTAAACTGAGAAGCTTCTGCACCTCAAAAGAAATAGTGCCCAGGATACAAAAGTCACCCACCGAGTGGGACAAACTATTCACCCAACACCCTTCAGATAAGGGGCTAATATCCAAAATATACAGTGCACTGACAGAACTTTACAAGAAAAAAAATCTAATCCCATCAAAAAATGGGGAGAAGAAATGAACACTTTGATAAAAAAAGAAATACAAATGGCCAAAAGGCACATGAAAAAATGCTCCTCGTCATTAATCATCAGGGAGATGCAAATCAAAACAACGATGAGATACCACCTCACACCGCAGAGATTGGCGCACATCACAAAGAATGAGAACAATCAGTGCTGGCGGGGATGTGGAGAGAAAGGAACTCCTATCCACTGCTGGTGGGAATGCCGTCTAGTCCAGCCTCTATGGAAAGCGATATGGAGATTCCTCCAAAAACTGGACATTGAACTCCCATTCGACCCAGCTATTCCACTCCTAGGGATAAACCCTAAGAACACAAGAATAGAATACAAAAACCCCTTCCTCACACCTATATTTATTGCAGCACTATTCACAATAGCCAGGCTCTGGAAACAACCAAGATGCCCTTCAACAACGAATGGCTAATGAAACTATGGTACATATACACAATGGAATATTATGCAGCCATCAGGAGAGATGAAGTCATGAAATTTTCCTATACATGGATATACATGGAATCTATCACGCTGAGTGAAATAAGTCAGAGGGAGAGAGAGAGAGAGATGCAGAATAGTCTCAGTCTTAGTCATCTATGGGTTTTAAAAAAAATAAAAGTCATTTTTGTAACAATCCTCAGAGACAATGACAGGAGGGCTGGAACACCAGCTCTCTTCATGAAGCTCACCACAAAGAGAGGTGAGTGCAGCTATAGAAATAACTACACAGAGACACACGGCCCGCACGAACGGTCCGCCCCGCCCCCACAGCGTTTCTCTGGCCTCCAGAGGCTAGGGAGGCTCCGCCCGCCCACGCGGCCTGCGCGAACGGTCTGCCCTGCCCCTGCAGCGCCCCGCCCACCCACGCCGGTTCCGCCCCGCCCCCCGCTGGGCTTTTGCTGCCTCTCAGCACTAGCTGACAACAATAGGGCAAAGCAAGGAATCAGGCCACAGAAAGAGCAAGGAGGAGCCAAACCTCAGCAAGCTCTCCCAACAGTACCTCTAGATCCACCCTCAGGGAGGAGACCCATTCCCACACAACAGGGGATCAAAACAGGCTGAAATCGGAAGGAACAGCACTCCAAAGCACACCAATAAATACAAAAAAAAATATGGGTAAATCAAAGAGAACCCTAGGTTCTGAAGACACGGAGACAAACCCTAACAAGTTTCCAAGTCCGCCAAAATGCACAGATCCCTGGGAAGGCAAACTAAAAGCAGCAAAGAGGAAGGAAATACAAGAATTAATAAAAGAAATGAGAGAAACCTTAGCTACAGAATATAAGATAGCTATGGATGAACGAATAAGCTAAATTAAAGAAGAAATGTTAAAAAGCATGAGAGAGTCCATACAAAAAGAAGTGAAGGAATTAACAGACAAAGTAACGAGCCTTACTAGCAGAAACACAGAGTTGGAGAAACACATTGAAGAACTCGAAGGAAAACTGCAAACAAAAAATGAACAAGAAACCAACAAAGAAATAAAAGGCAAAGCACTGGAAGGAAAAGTCCAGTACCTAATGAACAAGGACAAAAGAAACAATCTAAGAATCGTGGGTATACCAGAAGGGGAGGAAATAGGGAAAGGGGAAGAACAAGTAGTCAGAGAGCTAATAGCAGAGAACTTCCCCACCCTCTGGAATGAAACTTCAGGGCAAATACAGGAGATCAAGAGGGTCCCTAATAAAATAGACCCCAATAAACCAACACCAAGACATATAGTAATCCAAATGGCAAAAAACAGAGAGAAAGAGGAACTTCTTAAAGCAATAAGAGAGAAAAAAAACCTCAAATACAAAGGTAAGGACATAAGAATCAAACCAGATCTCCCAGTCGAAATAATTCAAGCAAGAAGACAGTCTGGAATAACATATTTAAACGACTGAATGAAAGAAACTTCCAACCTAGAGTCCAATACCCAGCAAAACTATCATTCATATGGGAGGACAGACTAAAAACATTCTCAAACAAGACCGAACTAGAGCTATTTGTGCAAACAAAACCGATCCTAAACGACCTACTCAGAGATGAATTACACAATCCAAACCCCCGATTGTAACAAAAACCATCCTACACAACACAACTGCACAACAGTCCTCTCTCTCAATAATCTCCCTAAATGTTAATGGCCTAAACTCCCCAATTAAAAGACGCATAGTAGAGAACTGGATTAGGAAAAATAAACCGGACTTCTGCTGTCTACACGAAACACACCTACAGCTACAGGACAAGCATAGGCTTAGAATAAAAGGATGGAAAGTAATTATTCAAGCCAATGGAAAACAAAAAAGAGCAGGGACAGCCATTCTTATATCAGACCAAATCACTTTCAATCTCAAGAAAGTGATCAGAGATAAATAGGGTCACTACTTACTGATCAGGGGAACACTAGATCAAGAAACACTAATCCTGGTCAATATCTATGCACCTAATGTAGAGTCAGCAAAATATGTGAGGCAACTGCTCGTAAACCTGGAGAAACACATGAAGGGAAATGTGATAATAGTAGGGGACCTCAATACTCCACTATCACCACTGGACAGATCCACCAAACAGAAAAATAGCAAAGAAATAAGATCTCTGAATGAAAAATTAGAAGATTTAGGACTAATAGACTTATATAGAGCCCTCCACCCTCAGAAAACAGAATACACATTCTTCTCAAGTCCACATGGAACCTTCTCCAGAATAGACTATGTCTTAGGAAACAAAGCCAACCTATATAAGACCATGAAGGTAAGGATCATTAGAAGTACCCTTTCAGATCACTATGCAACAGAGCTCAAAATTGGGGTCAAGTAGAAGCAATGGAGAAAAACTAATACCTGGAGATTAAACAACATGCTGCTCAACAACAGATGGATCAAAGAGCAACTCAAGGAAGAAATAAAAAGATTCCTTGAGACAAATGACAATGAAGAGACAACATGTCAAAATTTGTGGGACACAGCAAAAGCAGTAATTAGGGGGAAACTCATAGCAATACAGGCCTATGTCAAGAAACAGGAAAATAACAAAACCAACAGTTTAAAAGATCACCTCAAAGAATTGGAACAACAGCAACAGAGAAACCCAACCACAACCAGAAGGCAAGAAATAATAAAAACCAGAGCAGAAATAAACAGCATAGAAACTAAGAAAACAATACAAAAAATCAATGAGACCAGGAGTTGGTTTTTCAAAAAAATAAACAAGATAGACAAACCACTGGCAAAACTCACCAAAAAAAAGAGGGAAAACACCCAAATCAGTAGGATCACAAATGAAAGGGAGAGATTACAACAGAACCCCATGAAATACAACATATCATGAGATCATATTATGAGCAACTCTACTCAGCTAGGATAGAGAACCCAGGAGAAATCGACAGATTCCTGGAGAAAAACCCTCTTCCAAGACTGGACAAAGAAGAACTAGAAAGCCTAAACAGACCAATCACCTCAGAGGAAATTGAAGATGTAATTAAAAAACTCCCTAAGAACAAAAGCCCAGGCCCAGACTGATTTACAGGTGAATTCTACCAAACATTCCGAGAAGATTTACTACCACTTTTTCATAGGCTCTTCCAAACCATAGAAAAATCAGGAATCCTTCCTAACTCCTTCTATAAGGCAAATATCACACTCATCCCCAAAGATGGCAAAGACACCACTAAGAAAGAAAACTACAGACCAATCTCACTAATGAACATAGATGCAAAGATACTCAACAAAATCTTAGCAAACCGAATCCAGCTCTTCATCAAAAAGATCATACATCACGATCAAGTGGGATTCATACCAGGAATGCAAGGTTGGTTCAACATATGCAAATCAATTAACATTATACATCACATCAACAACAAGAAAAACAAAAACCACATGACCATATCAATCGATGCAGAGAAGGCGTTTGACAAAATCCAACACCCTTTCATGTTAAAGACACTCAGCAAAATAGGGTTAGAAGGAACCTTCCTCAAGATAGTTACAGCTATTTATGAAAAGCCTACAGCCAACATTATACTTAATGGCAAGAAACTAGAAGCATTCCCACTAAGGTCAGGAACTAGGCAAGGCTGTCCACTCTCTCCACTCTTATTCAATATAACCTTAGAAGTCCTAGCAATAGCAATTCGACAAGAGAAGGGAATCAAAGGAATCCAAATTGGGAAAGAGGAACACAAACTATCTCTATTTGCAGATGATATGATGATATACATCGAAAACCCCAAAGAGTCCACAGTAAAACTCCTAGAAACAATTAACCAATACAGCAAAGTGGCTGGATACAAAGTCAATACACAAAAGACAGTAGCGTTTCTATATACAAACAACGAAGTCGAGGAGAGAGAAACTAAAAATACAATACCATTTAAAATAGTATCAAAAAATATCAGGTACCTAGGAATCAACCTTACAAGGGAAGTGAAAGATCTATACCAGGAAAACTTCAAAACGCTTCAGAAAGAAATTGAAGACGATCTAAAGAAATGGAAGAACATCCCATGCTCATGGATAGGTAGAATTAACATAATCAAAATGACTATCCTACCCAAACTACTATATAGATTTAATGCAATCCCTATCCAAATCCAGACACCATTCTTTAAAGAAATAGAACAATCAGTCACAAAATTTATCTGGAACCACAAAAGACCCAGGATACCCAAACACATACTGAAAAACAAAAAGCTGGGAGGCATCTCCTTACCTAACTTGAAACTATACTATAAAGCTATAGTAATCAAAACAGCATGGTACTGGAACAGAAACAGGACCTCAGACCAGTGGGTCAGAACAGAATTCCCAGACATAAACCCCAAAATATACAGCCAAATAATATTTGACAAAAGAGGCAAGGATCTGAAGTGGAACAAAGGAAGTCTATTCAACAAATGGTGTTGGTACAACTGGAAAACCACATGTACGAAAGTGAAGATTGACCCATACCTCACCCCTTATACAAAAGTTAACTCAAAATGGATCAAAGACCTTGAAATCAGACCCGAATCTATAAAGTTTATCGAGAATAAAATAGGCAGAACACTCGAAGACCTATATATCAAAAAGGTCTTTGAGAATGGAGCACCAATGGCAATAATGTTAGCATAAAATATAAACAAATGGGACTACATCAAACTAAAAAGTTTTTGCATGGCAAAAGAAACCCTACTTAACGCAAAAAGACAGTTAACAGAATGGGAAAAATCTTTTCACTCGATATATCAGATAAAGGGCTGATATCTAGAACATACAAAGCACTCAGAAAGCTGAGCCCCCCAAAACCAAATAAAGCCATAAAAAATGGGGAGATGAAATGAATAGACACTTCTCTGAGGAAGACAGAAGGATGGCCAACAAACACATGAAAACATGCTCACCTTCACTCATTATCAGGGAGATCCAAATCAAGACAACAATGAGATACCACCTTACACCAGTGAGGATGGCTCACATCAAAAATGACGGAAACAACCTTTGTTGGCGGGGATGCGGTATGAAAGGAACTCTCATCCACTGCTGGTGGAAATGCCCCCTAGTCCAACACCTATGGAGAAAAGTCTGGAGAGTGCTCAAAGAACTCAGAATTGAGCTGCCATTTGACCCAGCAATTGCACTCCTAGGCATATACCCCCAAGTTGAAAGGACATTCATTCCAAAATATGTATGCATCCCACTATTTATCGCAGCACTCAGTATAATAGCCAAATCTTGGAACCAACCTCGATGTCCAACAACAGATGAATGGATCATTAAGATGTGGTACATATACACAATGGAATACTACATGGCAGTCAGAAATGATACAATCACAGACTTTGCAGCAACGTGGATGGACCTAGATCATGTTATGTTAAACGAAGTAAGTCAGAAGACAAAAGATAAACACAGAATGGTAGCACTATTCTGAAGCACCTAGAACATATATTTTATACACAACTAATACCTAACAACCAAATAAAAGGGTTTAACAGGGTAGAATCTCCAAACACTGTAATAGTCAACATATACTTGGGAGCAGTGTCCAAAATACATGAAAAAGGAACAACACGAACTCTTAACTACACATTATACCACAAAGAAAACAACAACAAAAGAAACAGCAACATAGAGAGAACAGGTATGTAATCAGACTTCTACAACAAAGGCCCACAATAATCCCTTAGAGATCGTATACAGGAACAGAAGTATAGAACACCATGGGAAATCACTGACTGCAATGGAAACATACCATAACACTATGTTTTAATGCCTTTATCTTACTATATTTTAAATAACCTCTCAGCTTTTCTGTTCACAGGTGCCCTTGGATACAAAGGGCGGACAAACTAAGACGGCAACTCGGGATACCATGCGAGATACCATACCATGCTTGCAATACGAGATGGCCCCGAGAAAACTCTTTGACATACACTTTATCTCTAGGTTACACCTTCTTTCAGGAACTGAAGCACGTGACCAGTCAGACCACCGAAGCAGTAACTGAGACGTACAGACTTAAACTACAGGCTCTACTTTTTTTTATTTTTTCTCTTTTCCCCCTTTTACTTTTCTCTTTTCTATTCTTCTCTTTGCTTTTTTCCCTTTCTCTCCTCCCTTTCTTTCTAAGCTATTTTCTCTTTTCTCTCCCTTCATACCCCTCCCATATACCTTCCCCTTTCTCCCCTCCAGAAATCCAACTATCCCTTCACCCCCCAATCCCATCCATATCTCCCACCATATTGAAACTCTTCACCCTCAGTCCTTAATCTATTAGGCATCAAGATCGACCTCCTACCCAACGAACCAGTACCCAGCACCCAGGCGAGGGGACACCCAGTCAAACCCACACCTCGTCTCCTGCAAGAAAAGACAGCCAACTCCCCTGCGGACTCATGATGCGAGGCCCTCCATACCAACTCCCCCTAATGTGGACTGTTTCTTGAAACTGGACCTAGGTCCAAAAGTATCCCCAAAGCAAGAACTCTTCCAAGACCTCCCTGCCGCAAATTTTTACCAATCTGAAGAAGGTCAGGGGTGTGATATAAAGATGCCTGGGAACCCATGCACCACAAGAAAAACCCAAAAGACAATGGGAAAAACTGTACTTCCAACATAGGCATAAGACCTGTAATATAGCACCGCTTTACCTGCTTTCCCCCAAATGTAAGATAGTCTTTTGTACCACTTTGGTCCTTTAAAAACTTCGCTAACTCATTTTATTTCTTTTCTTTTCTTTTCTTTTCTTTTTTTTATTTTTTTTAAATTAATTAAGTTATTTTTTAAATGTCTGTCCTACATATACATTTGTGAGCTGATACATTTTTATTCCTTTTTTTTTTATCATTTTTGGGTATGTGACCTGTTTCTGTTATCCCCTCTGTCCACCCCCAAATACACCGACAATATAAGGTAGCACCGTTTCTCCCTGCAAAGGCACACTAAATAAAGGGGAAATCTTACATAAAAAAAAAAAGAGCTCTTGTCTACTAGAGATAAGAACTCATAGTTGTTTACAATACAGGGATATCTCCTACCCTGAAAATATGTCATGTGGAATCAACTTAGACTTCAGGTGATTAGATACCATTCATCCAGCCTTGAACCCTGGACCCCAGACATAGAAACGGCACAGTTCCTCACAACAGCTACAAGAAACGAATCCCAGCCGGGACAGCCTTAATACTGTGGGGCCACCAACAAGGACCAGCTCTAACATGATATCCTGACAACGAGGAAAATGTGAACAACCTGACCTTAGAACAGATTAGCCTACCTTACCAGCCAATGACAAGACAAAACCAGAAGACTTGTCACCCTTTGGTAGGTCCAAAAGCCAAGATCGTGAGTTATAGAGGACTGGCTGCTAGAACCATGACCAGACTGTATATATCTTGGGACCAATAAAAAAGCCCTAGTTTAGGGTTTGAACTATGACTTGCACAATACTTATGATCCCCAGTTCCAAAGGTCTGGCAGAGACAATTGTAATGGAATGGGGCTTCGGGAAGCACAAAGAAAGACTCTATCCTAGGCGCCATCCCAGGTTCAACACAAAGACCAAGATCTCCAACCACAGAAGATGGATTAAAATGACACTGAAGGAACGGAACCTCAAGAACCACAAAGACTGACTTCATCATAAGTCCCACCTCAGGATCCATGCAGATACAGAGACCTCTAAACACAGAGGTCTGATTGTATCACACAGGACAGGGCAGAAGTCTTCCACACACCACAAAAGCACCACCGGGAAAATAAATGATCCTGAGCAGAGTCTATAGTTGATCCCATGACAATATACTCCAGGGACGGAGAAACCCCATATTTCTTAGGCCAAGTGAATTCCTCTTTGAATGACCCCAATATTTACTGTGCCAGGGCAGGAGGGAAAAAACAAAAATAAAAAAAGTACAAAACCTCGGTTATTTTTTTATATATATATTATTTTTTATCTTCATTTTTTATTATTATTATTATTTTTTTTATTTACCTACCTATCTTTGGTAGATTTCTCTGTTTGGGTGTGATTATTGAAATTGTTGTCCCCAGTTATACTTTTTTTTTTCTCTTCTTTTCTTTCCTTTCTTTATGTGCTATGCCATGTTTCTTATTTCAAGACCATAGCGGTTTTCGTTTTGATTTGTTTTTGTTTGTTTCTTTTTTGTTTTTGTTTTTGTTTGTCTGTTTTTCTTTGTTTTTTTTTTTTCGTTTGCTTGTTTTTTTGTGGTGCTAATCGATATAGCCGGAATCCTCACTGGATATTTGACACTTCTTTTGGTATGGGGGGAGTGTTTCACCTTCTTTATCTCCTTGATCTCTCAAAGCATTGATGAGAGCCCCTAGAAGGATTCCGCACATTTTCGGCATATTAGTCTCTTACCCCAGCTTATTTTTTTTCTCTTTTTCAAACAAAACCATGCATCTTGAACTAACTAGTCCTACCTCCAGTTAGAGGGGGAAATAAGGGAGACATCAAGACCAAACAGGTGCAAGACTACTAGGTAGTGGGTCAGATACAGAGGGGACCACATATTCTAGCCGCCCTGAGGGTGAGGGAAGAGGAAATGGGAGGGAGGACAAAAAATGGAGGTATAGGTAAAGACAATCTGGTGATGGGAATCCCCCTTGCTTTTATGTAAATATGTACCTAAAATAATATTGTCAACAATATGTAAGCCACGATGATCAAAATAAAAATCATATTAAAAAAAAAAGAAAGAAATAACTACACAGAGAACTACCATAATCATGTGAATGAATGAGGGAACTGGAAAGCCTGTCTGGAGTACAGGTGGGGGTGGGGTGGGATGGAGGGAGATTTGGGACATTGGTGGTGGGAATGTTGCACTGGTGAAGGGGGTGTTCTTTACATGACTGAAACCTAATCACAATCATTTATGTAATCAAGATGTTTAAATAAAGAAAACAATGAAAAAAAGAAAACAGTCTTTGTAATCCTCCAAATATATAATCTAAGACCCTTCAACCTTTTGTTCTGACAAAAAGTTTAAGCAAGTATGGCCCTTCTGACCTTAGATTTTCTTAAAATAATAATGAGTAAATTTAGAGCAAAATTTACAGAAAAGAGGTAAATGAAATAGGCCTCACTTTTAGAAAATTATGAAATTCTTCTAAAAGATAATTCAAAGTTGATTTTTAGTGATCAAATTCAAACAAGTTTGAATAAAAAGGAAAATTAAGAGTTGAGAAAAAATAAAATAGTATTGGGTCAGAGTGATAGTATAGCAGATAGAACAAATACATGCCTTTATTCAGCCCATCTGGGTTCAATTTCTTTTACCCCATATGTTACCCTATTGCCAGAAATATTCCTGAGTTCAGAGCCTAAAGTAACTCAGAAACATCACTTGGGGTAGCCCAAAAACAAAGAAACAGAAAAACAAATAGCTGTGTTTTTTGTTATTATAAATAAACTAAAGATAATGCTTGCCACTAAAATTCTTCTTTAGTTAATAATAAAAAAATGAAACAAAAATTTCTTCTATTTTCTTAATCTAGACTGAAAAGATAGTAGAAATGAGTGCTAAGAAAAAACATAATTTGGGGGCCAGAAAGATATGGAGGTAAGGCTTTTGCCTTGCATGCAGAAAGATGGCATGCAGAAAGATGGTGGTTCGAACCCCGGCATCCCCTGAGGTCCCTGAGCCTGCCACGAGCGATTTCTGAGCATAGATCCAGGAGTAACCCCTGAGCACTGCCAGGTATGACCCAAAAACTAAAAAAAAAAAAAAGAGAGAGAGAGAGAGAAAGAAAGAAAAAGAAAAGAAAAGAAAAAAACATAATTTAAAATAGTTATTGTCCTACAGCAAAAAAAAAGATATTCAGATATAAAAACTAGAGCCATACATATTTTTATACATTTTTTGCCTGTTAGATAGCAAGAAGATGATGGAACAGTAGAGAATATGAAGCAAGTATTCATATATTCATCCTACAAATATTTATTTCCCCTCTTTGATACCCCTAGAAAAATAAACAAAAACCTTACTTAGGTAATGATAATGTCAAAGGGGGTTGGGAAATTCTGTGATATCAGGTGACTTTCTAGGTATTAAATGAGATAATCGGCAAAGGAGATGCTGATAGGGTGACTATATTGTTAACCTCTTGCTCCGTAAAAAAATTAGTTGAAGTTTGCAACTTAAAACAGCAAGTATTTGTTAACTCCTAATTTTAATGAATTAAGAATTTCAGAAGGGCTGAGTCAAGCTCCCTAATGTAATGAAGTTGCATTCAAGTTGTCAGCTGGGCTCCCACTAAGACTTGTCAATTAAAATTAATTTTAATAGGCCTCTTCAATTAATAGCCTTTTCATTGTTGTCACTTAAAAGGCCTCTTCATTGTTGTCAAATGTCAGTTCTTTGTTCCACAAAATGCATCTCTCTATAGGCTTCAGAAGATCCTCACAATATAAAAATTAGCTTTCTCTGAAGTCAGCAATGAATCACAAAAATCAGAATAAAAGGCAAATTATCTTTCTACCTATACAATCTAATTTCACAGAGACATGCCACTCTTTTTGCTGTATGCTCTTGGTCACATAGATTAAACCTGAAATATTGTGGAGATTATTCCACAGAGGTACTATCAGGAGCTTGGAATCATAAGGATGGGAGAAGGTGAAGAGAATGGGAAAGACTTTATGGAGGTTGGTTACCACTATATAAATGTCAGAATAAAGAAAGCTCAAAGTCACAAAACTGACATGAGTCACACACAACTTTTATAAACTATGAGCTTTTTCATCATTCATCTAACATCATTTAAGATATCTACATGGCAATCATGTTAAGAAAACCTGAAATAATGCAAGTAAACTTCTGTGACTCAGTGCCTGACATAAACATAAAGAACATGTTGTTATAGGCAGAAAGATGGGCGTGAGGAGAGCTAGTAATGTATGTTAGAAAAAACAGTCTGAGACCTAAAGTAGACTGAAAACATGAAGTCTTTGGCACAACTATTCATCTCAGGAGCCAGGAAAATTAATGGGGTGTGGTATTCTTATACCGAGCACTGATGGGTCCCTGAAAAAAGAGGCTTCAAGAATGTACATTCAAAGGTATCATTGGGAACTCAAGTATGGACCACCAGAAGTTCAGTGCTTTTTCCCATTAATTCTATTTGTGGAAAGAATTTGGGGCAAAGGTAGTTATGAGAAACATCCACACTTAACTTTCTCCTAAAAGCTGTACGTACTAGTTCTCTTCATTCTGAAGAAGCCCTTGTTCATATTAAAATCTACCTCTCTCCTTCACTTTCTCTATTTTCCCAATACACTTGCTTAACTTCACTATTTATATCCTCCTGAAATTCTTTTCTTTGAGTTCCCTCGGGCAAAGACCTGAAATAGAAAAAACAAAGGATTCTAAGAGACTACTATAATAAAAAATGTGTTAATAAATACGAAAAATCTAAAAAACATGGATACAATTTTAGATATTCACCGACTCTGAAGACTAAAATGAAAAGACAAAATGTAGAAAAAATTATCACAAGAATGAACACTAAAATAATTAAAAACCTTCCGTAAAAAAAAAAAAATCTAAACCCAATAACTTTCTTTACCAGTAAATTTTCTCAAAATTTTAGAAACTTAAAACTATTCTCAGACTTTTCCCAAAATTACTTAAACATAAATTCATTTAAATATCTTATAAGGCCATCACCCTGATACCAAAACTATAAAGGACCTCTCTCTCTCTCTCTCTCTCTCTCTCTCTCTCTCTCTCTCTCTCTCTCTCTCTCTCTCTCTCTCTCTCTCACACACACACACACACACACACACACACTGCAGACCAATATCTTTGAATATAGATAAAAAAATTTAAATACATGATCCCAGGAATACCAGGCCCAGTTAGAAGAAATCTCTAAGCCCAAAGCAGGAGTAAGCCCTGAGCACCTCATTAAAAAAGGGAAAAGAGGGACCAGAACGATAGCACAGCAGAAGGACATTGGCCTTGCACATGGCTGACCCAGGATGGACCTGGGTTCCATCCCTAAATGGAGTAAAGAAAATAAAATGGAATCACACAAGGTTCCAAATAGCTAAAGTAGTCCTGAAGAAAAAAGAAAAAAAAAATAGATTGGCCAAAACGTTAAAGAACTGATTGCATGCTTTGCATGGGGGAAGTCAGAGTTCCATCCTTTGTATCACCTTGAGTGACTCTCAAGCACAAAGCTGAGAATAATCTCCAAATAATATCAGGGATAGCCCAAAACACAAATACACACACACACACACACACACACACACACTTATTGATGACATCATGTTACCTAATTTCAAACTACATTACATGGTAACAATCATTAAAATTACATAGTGTTAGAATAGAAATAGGTACATAAAAAGAATGAAATACAACTGAAAGTTCAAAGTAAAGCTACGTATCTATCAATACTTAATATATGCCAAAGAATCTAAGACTATACAGTGGAGTAAGTTAAGTCTCTTTAGTAAATGACTGAATAACTATATTCAAGAGTTGTGCTGAACAATTTTTTATTCCATTTTAAATGTTAAATGTAAAATGTATTTAAAACTTTGATGTAACATCTAAAAACATTTGGTATTGTAACATCAACCACAAAAGAAATAAAAGCAAAGATAACAATGTTCATTAAGCTGAAAAGTAAAAGAATTTATAAACAGAATGAAAAGGCAGCTACTGAATGGGAGGAGATATTTGCACCTCAAAGATCCACAAATATTCAAGGTATGTGAAAAATGTGTACAACAACTAAAAGCAAGCAGCCCAATAAAAAATAAGCAGGTGATTTGAATAGACATTTTTCCAAAGAGAATATACATGGCACTTGAAAAGGTGCTCATTATCACTGATTATCAAAGAAATGCAAATCAAAATCACATTGCTATACAACCTTGCACCTGTGAGAATGGTGTCTATCAAAAGGAACAACAAGTATTAGAGAATGTGGGGGAAAAGTAACTCTCACTGCTGACTGGAATGTAAATTAAAGCACCACTGGGGAAAACAATATGGCGCTTCCTCAAAAAACTAAAGATAGACCTGTTGTATTCCAATCTACATGTCTATCTAAATAACACAAAAACAACAGCACAAGAAGTTCTATCCACCCCTACCCTTATTTACATTAGCATTACTTACAATAGCTATAATATGTAAACTACAAGGACTATTGGAAGATGATTGGATAAAGAGGTGATACTACTTCGACATTTTTTTACATATTTTTTACATTTTTACATTTTTTACATATGGTAAAAGTGAATTACAAATCTTAATTACAAATACTTAAGGCAGTAGTGACAATGAATAAGGGACATTTCCACCACCAGTGTTGTCCTCCCTCTGTCCCTGTTCCCAGCATGCATTCCACGTGAATTTATAGCACAGCAGGTAGGACACTGGCCTTGAGCACAGCAAACCTGTGTTTAATCCCCAGCATTCTATCTAGTCCCCTAAGCCTCGCCATGTGTGATCCCTGAATTGAGAGCCACAAATAAGTGCTGAGTACAGTGGATGAGACCCCAAAACTTAAATAAATAAATCAGTGAACAATTGTCTATTTTTAGTAAAATGAAGAAAATCCAGCTCTAGAAGATTACCAAAAACTAAAGTAAGAAAATTGACACAAGGGAATGCTTTTTCTGAAGGAAATAGATAAATATTAGGTGATTTCACCATGCATACAATGCATATATAAAGAGTTAAAGAACATAATAAAATTTAAAAAATTAATAAACCAGTGGACATTAGCAACAGAACAGTCTTACCTGACTTTAAGAGAGTGAGTAGGAGAAAGACTTTGAGATTAGAACAAATCCAAAAAATACATTGATGAGATCAGGCATGTTGCAGGGGGGGGGGCGGAGCGGAATGGGAGAGGAGGGAGTTGGGGGACGTCAGTGGTGGGAATGGTATACTGGTGAAGGAAGGTGTTCATTTTATGACTGAAACCCAACTACATACATGTTTGTGATCATGGTGCTTAAATAATGATATTATTTTAAATATATATATATAGAAGAAAACATAGGCAAATCACTCTAAGACTTAGACCTTAAAGAAGTCTTTGATGATAGGGTGCCAATAGCAAGGGTTATAACATCAAATTTGAATAAATGGACTATGTCAAATTAAAAGTTTCTGTATGGCAAAAAGAAACATGGGCTAAAATTAGAAGACAACCAACTGAATGGGAGCAATTTTTGTTTTATTTTGTTTTGTTTGGGGGCCACACCAAGTGATGCTCAGGGTTTACTCCTGGTTATGTGCTCAGAAATTGCTCCTGGCTTGAGGGACCATATGGGACACCGGGGGATCAAACCGTGTTCCGTCCCAGGCTAGAAGGCAGACTCCTTACCCCTTGAGCCACCACTCTGGCCCCATGCAATATTTTGCACTCAACACATCAGATAAAGGTTTGATATCTAGGATATAAAAAGTACTCACAAAAGTTAACTCCAGGGCCAGAGCAGTAGCGCAGTGGTAGGCATTTGCCATGCATGCAGCTGACCCAGGATGGACCTGGGCTTAATCCCCAGTGTCCTATATGGTCCCCCCAGGCCAGGAGAGATTTCTGAGTGCATAGCAGGAGTAACCTCTGAGCATCACCAGGTGTGCCCCCCCCAAATAAAACCTAAAAAAAACTAAAAAAAACATCAAAAAATAGGGAGACGACATGAACAGACACTTCTCTGAGGAAGACCAACAGATGGCCAACAGGCACATGAAAATTGCTCACCATCACACATCATTAGAGAAATCCAAATCAAGACAACAATGAGATATCATCTTGCACCAGTGAGAATGGCCCATATCAAAAATAGTGGGAACAATCTCTGTTAGCAAGGATGTGGTGAGAAAGGAACTTTCATACACTGCTGTGGGATACTATCTGGTCCAACCTCTATGGAAAATAGTATGGGGGATTCTCAGTAAACTCAAAATGAATTACTATATAATCCATCAATCCCACTTTTGGGTATTTATCCCCAGGATATAAAAAAAACATTCATCCAAAAGAATGTATGCACTCTTCTTTCACTGCAGCACTCAATACAATAGCTAAGACTTGGAATCAACTTAGATGTCCAACAACAGATGAATAGATCATCAAGATGTGGTGCATTTATACAATGGACTACTACATAGCTGTAAGGAATGATGCAATTTGCAGCTACATAGATGGAACTGAAGGGTAATATGTTAAATAAAGTAAGCCAGAAGAAGGATAAATACAGAATGATATTACTTATATGTAGCATTTTGAATAACTGCATGAAGAAATGCAATGATATAAATGGGAGTTGTTTCAAATACCCTTGGCCCCAGAGTATAGAGAGGAGAAGGAAAAAAAACTGAGTGGAAGAGGAAAAACTCAAATATGAAAGGATGGGGGCCAGGGAACAAGCAGTCTCAGGTGCATTAGTAGTGTTAAAAAAAAAAAAAAGGACAGAACTAAATATATAAGCCAAAGGTCTATTCCTGGCTTTATGCTCAGCAGTCACTTCTGGAGTAAGGCCTGAGTTCTGGTGGGTATGGCCACAAACAAACAAACAAACAAGCATAAAGAGGGGAGCTTTAGTTCTCTGACTTACTGCTCTTGGGCTTCATAGTTACTAGATGACCTGTAGCATGGTCATAATCCATAGAAAAAGAAAATGTCTGTCCATTTAAAGACAATTGACAGGTTGTACATAGTCAATTTATGGGCATACTTAGAAAATCTTAGTTATTTGTCTTTTTTTATTCATATGTTCCATACATATCATGTTAATTCCTCTCTAAAGTGAAATGCATACAGACAATTAAGAAGACTTAGCTGAGTTCTCTGGACATATGTATAGCAAATGGCCTGGAAAATGGTCACTTGCCCAAGGGGAGTACCTCCTTTTGTTTATTTCTCTCTTGCACACTAATGTAACAAATCTGTCTTCAACTGCCTGAATGTTCATTTTATAATTTTTCTTCCTTCCTGCCACATCCAACAATAAATCCTCAGGCTAAAACTCCTGGTTAAACACTCAGAAATCATTCTTTGGTGGTGCTCAAGAGACCATATGGGATGTCAGGGATTGAACTGTGGTTGGTCACATGTAAGACACGCACTTTACTTGCTATATTATTTCTCTGTCCCTTCTGAAAGTTTTGAACTAAGTAGAACCACTTAGCATCTCAATCAGAAAGTGTGTCATGACCCCATATGCTTCTAACCTTCTATCACTGCAGGACTGCTATATCTCCTACTGTAGAAGTTAAGATTGCTACTTTTTGCCCTTAGTACTCAGCAATAATTTTTTCCCACAATTCTAAAACATAGATATCATGTACACTAACACTTAGGACAGAACAAATCAATTTGGGGGTGGGGGTGGGGATAACACCCAAATAAGATTGAGAGTTCTTCTTTAAACTCCCAAATTTAAGGACAGTTAA